>NW_021233381.1:0-1322 GCF_002162155.2 Triticum dicoccoides | reverse complement strand
AGGGGCTACTGAGGGAGTCCCGGACTAGGGGGTGTCCGGATAGCCGAACTATCATCTTCGGTCGGACTCCTGGACTATGAAGATACAAGATTGAAGACTTCGTCCCATGTCCGGATGGGACTTTCCTTGGCGTGGAAGGCAAGCTTGGCGATACGGATATGTAGATCTCCTACCATTGTAACCGACTCTGTGTAACCCTAACCCTCTTTGGTGCCTATATAAACCGGAGGGTTTTAATCCGTAGGACAAACAACAATCATACCATAGGCTAGCTTCTAGGGTTTAGCCTCTCTGATCTCGTGGTAGATCTACTCTTGTACTACCCATATCATCAATATCAATCAAGCAGGAGTAGGGTTTTACCTCCATCCAGAGGGCCCGAACCTGGGTAAAAACATCGTGTCCCTTGTCTCCTGTTACCATCCGCCTAGACGCACAGTTCGGGACCCCCTACCCGAGATCTGCCGGTTTTGACACCGACAACGCCTTTACAGTCTTGCATGCCAAATTTCCTCAACACATCCTTGAGGTATTTCTCCTGGGATATGAATATGCCATTGTGTTGTTGACAAATTTTAAGACCTAAGAAGAATTTCAACTCTCCCATCATGGACATTTGATATTCCTCACCCATCGTATAGGCAAATTCGTCACTGTAACATTGGTTAGTACAGCCAAAGATAATATCATCAACGTATATTTGGCACACGAATAATTCATCATCATATGCTTTGGTGAAAAGAGTTGGGTCATGTGAACCGGGTTGGAAGCCTTTCTTCGTGAGGAATTCCTTCAATGTATCATACCATGCCCGAGGTGCTTGCTTGAGGCCATAGAGGGCCTTGTTGAGTCTATAGACGTGATTTGGAAACTTTGGATCCACTACAAAAAAATACACTTCCGTGATGATACGTGTTTGTCATAGTAGGTCGTGTTTTTTGTCATGCATGTACATCCATGACAAATTTATGACAGAATCAACATAGTCATACCTATGCTGTCGTAGAAGTGTTCCATGACATTACCAAAATTATCATCACGGAAGTGTCCACTTCCATGACGCTAAATCGCACGTCACAGAAGTGCTTTCGTCAAGGGCGACTCACACGTGGCATCCACCGTAACGGAACGCCGTTAAGCTATCGGGTCGGATTTTGGATCCGATAACGCGTTAACAGCCACGACCAATGCCGATTTTCCACGTGTAAAATTCTCATTGGCTGACGGATCCACATGTCAGCTCCGCGTTGGCACAGGTGTCACTCATCCAACGGTCGAGATGGGCCTATGATATGTTGACACGTGGACCGGCCCAAAAGTGG
>NW_021233380.1:0-1775 GCF_002162155.2 Triticum dicoccoides | reverse complement strand
GTAAGAACCGCCCAAGGCATTTTCCAACTTGTCAAATTCATGTGAATAGAGTAATTATTTTAGGGGACTAAATACATTTTTGCATATAAATAGAACTTGCATTGCAGCCATACTTGAAAAACCACCACAAATACATGCCAATATCAGGGCCTCACTTATGAAATTGGTACATACAGTTCAAATTCTTTGTCCATAAAGTTCAAATTCTTTGTCCAGGTTCTGGGTTCTAAAAATGCTTAAGGTTCCGCAATGCATCAATCAACTTACTCCCAGTGATGATCAAGACTCCCAAAATGCCTTTTTTCATGGTGAAAGATGCTCAAGCACACATCATTGTTGGTTTTCTCACATCATGCCATGCTTGGTTGTGTAACCGAATCTCGAAAATTCATAGGATGTTCGGCGAATGTGGAACCAAACTTGGACGACTTTATGTACAAATGCATTATTCATAATGAAAAAAATATCATTGTATGTGTCTAAAAAATTATGTCATACTTTCGTAAAAATATGGCATCTACTACCAGATAAAGAAGTGATAATGGCAAAAAAAAAATACTTCCTTTGGGTAATCTCCATGACTAGAAGGTTGCGTTGTTGAGATATCAGGGGGTGTGTGTAACGTCCCGAGGCCGAGGTGCCAGGTGTCTTCCCGTTATTCGCTGTCGTTGTCATGTCATTTGCTTGCGTGTTGCATCTTATCATGTCATCATGTGTATTGCATCATCATGTTTTAAAACTTGCATTCGTCCGGGTTCTCCGAGTTCTCTCCGTTGTCCGTTCTGAGCCCAACCACACTTGCACGCGCCTGCGGCATGTCTGAAATATTATTTTATTAGTGGCCAGAGAATGTTCTCGGAAAGGGATGAACGTTGGCGTGCGGTCTTATATTAGTGTAGGTAGGCCGCCTGCCAAGTTTCATCGCATTCGGAGTTCGTTTGACGCCCCAACGATTAACTATAGCGGCATTATAGCCGGTCTAACGTCGGACGTTTTCGGTCTCCGGAAACAGATGCCGGGCCCTTTCTCTCTCTCTTCTTCCCCTCGCAGTCTCGCCACAACCCACCTAGTCCATCCTCCTTCCCCTCTTCGCTTCCGGAGTTGTCCGATGCGACCGCACGGTCCAAAACCCTCTCTGCACAGTGCATCGAACCCCTCACGTGCGCGTCCGAAACTGTCGGACCCGACCCGAGCAGTCGTCACCGTTGGATCCGGAAAATCCCCAAACATCTACAAAATATCACCATTTTCTTATTTGGACTTCCTAGCTATTTTATTCGCGATCATTCGATTGTGATCGGAGGGACGATATACCCCTAAGTCAACCCACCTACTATATATGTAGTCTATCCCTAGTCCATTTTGGACAACCCTAATTTCTAGGGATCCTACCCTAGCGCCGCCGCCCACTTTCTCCCCAATTTCAGTGCCCGACCAACCACCGCACCCCGTTCCTCGATCCCCTTGCTTCTGTGCCCCCAGACGCGTCCAGCACCCGCCGCTCCTCACGACAGTGCGCCCACAGGGGCAGCATCGCCGGCCGCCCTTCCCCATCTCGATCATTCCAGGACCCCGTCGCTCTCCCTTTCCCTACTTTTTCCCATCTCTTCAAGCTCTCTCTCAGTTTTCTCTCATCTCTCTCTTTTCTCTCTTTCTACAGGAACGTGAGGAGGCCATGGAAGCCGTCCTTCCGTACCTCGTCTCCGGCCCCTACCCTCCAGAGCCGTGCCTCCCTGGAACCGTGGCTGTGGAGTCGGTTAACAGTCTCGCCGCGC
>NW_021233379.1:0-479 GCF_002162155.2 Triticum dicoccoides | reverse complement strand
GATGCTTTTGAATCGGCTATCCTGGAGAACTTTGAACCTGGCTTTATATTCCTACAACCAAAATAATTACAGAATGTATGTCTCATCTGAGACCAAATGTTAGCCATGCATGAAACAAACAAAGTTGTCCATATGAATATAAAGTTCAGTCGGCATGACGGGAACAACTTTGGTTGCGATAAGTTGTCACTACTAGCCTCTTTGAATAATGCCATGTGTTGATCAACATGATTAGTGACAAGATCATTCCTAACAAATAGATTACTCATTTCAATTGGTCTTTCAAAATTAATTAGAATCTTACTAACAGGTGCATCAATAATATGATTTTGACCGAATCAAAAATTGAGTAAACTATCTGCTAGGTGTACCTTTGTGAAGACGTTGGAAGGAGAAGATGGTTGCACCACTGGAACAATACATTGCTCCACTTCTGAATAATTCTCCAATGCCTCTTCCTCTTTTTCTGGATCTCGTGC
>NW_021233378.1:0-1982 GCF_002162155.2 Triticum dicoccoides | reverse complement strand
TTAATCAAATGACAACTCATGTCTATGGTTAGGAAACATAACCATCTTTGATCAACGAGCTAGTCAAGTAGAGGCATACTAGTGACACTCTGTTTGTCTATGTATTCACACATGTATTATGTTTCCAGTTAATACAATTATAGCATGAATAATAAACATTTATCATGATATAAGGAAATAAATAATAACTTTATTATTGCCTCTAGGGCATATTTCCTTCAGGTTCCAAGCAGAGCGTCGTGCGCGGGATCTACATGTGAAGCGGAGTACATAGCTGCTTCGGAAGCAGCAAATGAAGGAGTCTAGATGAAGGAGTTCATATCCGATCTAGGTGTAATACCTAGTGCATCGGGTCCAATGAAAATATTATGTGACAATACTGGTGCAATTGCCTTGGCAAAGGAATCCAGATTTCACAAGAGAACCAAGCACATCAAGGGACGCTTCAATTCCATCCGTGATCAAGTCAAGGTGGGAGACATAGAGATTTGCAAGATACATACGGATCTGAATATTGCAGACCCATTGACTAAGCCTCTCTCACAAGCAAAACATGATCAGCACCAACACTCATGGGTGTTAGAATCATTACATTGTAATCTAGATTATCGACTCTAGTGCAAGTGGGAGACTGAATGAAATATGCCCTAGAGGCAATAATAAAGTTGTTATTTATATTTCCTTATATCTGTTGGAAATATGCCCTAGAGGCAATAATAAAAGGATTATTATTATATTTCCTTGTTCATGATAATTGTCTATTATTCATGCTATAATTATCCGGAAATCGTAATACATGTGTGAATACATAGACCACAATGTGTCCCTAGTGAGCCTCTAGTTGACTAGCTCGTTGATCAACAGATAGTCATGGTTTCCTGGCTATGGACATGGGGATGTCATTGATAACGGGATCACATCATTAGGAGAATGATGTGATGGACAAGACCCAATCCTAAACATAGCACAAGATCGTATAGTTCGTTTGCTAGAGTTTTTCCAATGTCAAGTATCTTTTCCTTAGACCATGAGATCGTGTAACTCCCGGATACCGTAGGAGTGCTTTGGGTGTACCAAACATCACAACGTAACTGGGTGACTATAAAGGTATAATGCGGGTATCTCCGAAAGTGTCTGTTGGGTTGACACGGATCAAGACTGGGATTTGTCACTCCGTATGACGGAGAGGTATCTCTGGGCCCACTCGGTAATGCATCATCACAATGAGCTCAAAGTGACCAAGTGTCTGGTCACGGGATCATGCATTACGGTACGAGTAAAGTGACTTACCGGTAACGAGATTGAACGAGGTATTGGGATACCGACGATCGAATCTCAGGCAAGTAACGTACCGATTGACAAAGGGAATTGTATACGGGTTTGCTTGAATCCTCGACATCATGGTTCATCCGATGAGATCATCGAGGAGCATGTGGGAGCCAACATGGGTATACAGATCCCGCTGTTGGTTATTGACCGGAGAGCCATCTCGGTCATGTCTACATGTCTCCCGAACCCGTAGGGTCTACACACTTAAGGTTCGGTGACGCTAGGGTTGTAGAGATATGAATATGCAGTAACCCGAAAGTTGTTCGGAGTCCAGGATGAGATCTTGGACGTCACGAGGAGTTCCGGAATGGTCCGGAGGTGAAGAATTATATATAGGAAGTGCAGTTTCGGCCATCGGGAGAGTTTCGGGGGTCACCGGTATTGTACCGGGACCACTGGAAGGGTCCGGGGGGTCCACCGGGTGGGCCACCCATCTCGGAGGGCCCCATGGGCCAAAGTGGGGAGGGGAACCAGCCCATAGTGGGCTGGTGCGCCCCCCTTCTCCCGCCCCATGCGCCTAGGGTTGGGAACCCTAGGGTGGGAGGGGCGCCCCACCTGGCTTGGGGGGCACTCCACCCCTTGGCCGCCGCCCCCCTAGGAGATCCCATCTCCTAGGGCCGGTGCACCCCCTAGGGGGCCTATATAAAGGGGGG
>NW_021233377.1:0-1035 GCF_002162155.2 Triticum dicoccoides | reverse complement strand
GCCTTGTCACAGGGCGCCGAGCACAACCAGATGACCTATGAGGCGTACGATATCAATGGCTACACATTCTACACCAAGGACAAGGACATGAAGAGCGATGGTTATCAGAACTCCGTGGTAACGATGGAATCCTACACCGGTAACAACAAGGATAGATACTACAGAAGGATCGAGGAGATCTGGGAGCTGAACTACGCTGGAGAGAAGGTCCCGATGTTCCGTGTCAGATGGGCCAAGAGCGTACTAAAAGAAGACTGGTATTTCACCACCATGGTTATACCCGAAGCCAAATCCAAGACCAGGGCGCAAACGTCACCATGAAAAATGAGCCATGGGTACTGGCTTCCCAAGTGGACCAATACTTCTTCAGTACCGACCCGTCAAAGTCCAGTCATGTTGTCGTGAGGAGAGGCAAAAGGAAGATTATTGGAATGGATGGAGTCGCCAATGAGCAAGACTTCTACAAGTACGGCGACCCGAAGATGGAACATGACGACGATGATGAAGTGCCATACAACACAAGAAGAAGCAGGACCACCCTACCTAAAGGACGTCCGTTCCACGGAAGAACTCCATTTGCGAAACAGAAGGGCAAGAAGATTGTGAAAAGATAGCAACCTAAGATTGATTGTATTTAAATCGTAGTCTTCATTTCTTGATTGTAATTCGACATATTGAAATGATATTTCTTCTGTTCTAGTCCTCATGAATATTTATTTATGTTTATTATGGTATTGAATTTCTAACTCACAAAAAGTATTGAATTTGTTAATATTTTTTGAACTCATGAATATTTTTAAATTTCATGGGCACGTTTTGAATTCATGAATATTTTTTCAAATTTGATGATATTTTTTCATATTCCTAAATGTTTTACCAATTCACAAATGAATGCAACTAAAAATCCAAAAATACAAATTTGATGATATTTTCAAATAACAAATTTGATGATATTTTCAAATAAAAAATTTGATGAGATGTTTTCATATTCATAAATATTTTCAAATAACAAATTTGATGATATTTTTTAAAAAA
>NW_021233376.1:0-1598 GCF_002162155.2 Triticum dicoccoides | reverse complement strand
TATATATATATATATATATATATATATATATATATATATATTGTTCTTATGTAGACAGAGCAAATCACACGGCTTAGTAGCAGCAATCGCCTATGTTATTATTCGTCTTGGCACACATTTCTGATTATAGACCTATTTGCCGCGTATCACACACATCTTGTTCAATTGAACAGTTTCCGTTGTGTTTCCCAATCACACACAATTCATGCTAGTGAACTATATGCCGTATATCGCACACACTCTCATCTAGCTGCCCGTTTCTGTTGTTCTGCATCATTGCAAACAGTTCTTCTGGATTAACCGTTTGCCACTTATCGCACATGCAAATCTAATACGAACCATGTTTGATATCGCCGCCATCACAAACGTTTTGCATATTTTTTGACGGTTTTATTACATCATCGTTTGTGATTGATGCATCGCACAAAGTCTCATCGAAGGGTCTCTGATTCAATTGTCGCATTTGGACCATCCTGCAGTAGTGGCAGTATCACCGTATTCATGGAACATAGGATCCTGATAGTTGTCATCATCCTCTTCTTCTTCATTGTCTTACATCATAACCCCTCTTTCTCCGTGCTTCGTCCAAACATAATAGTGGGGCATGAAACCCTTCTCAAGAAGGTGGATGTGAAGGGTTTTTGAGGAAGAGTAATAATTCGTAGTCCCACTGTCGGTGTTAAAACCAGCGGATCTCTGGTAGGGGGTCTTGAGCTGTGAATCTAGGATCAATTGGGAACAAGGGACGATGAACACGGTGTTTACCCAAGTTTGGGCCCTCTCAAAGTGATAAACCCCTACGTCCTGCTTGATTGTATTGATGTGTGTAATATGGTTACAGAGTCGATCTACCTCGAGATCAGGCGAGCTAAACATTAGGCTAGTAAGGAGATGATGTGCTCTGCCCCTAAAGACTAAAACCCTTCGGTTTATATAGGCACCGATAGGGTTAGGGTTTACATGTAATCGAACATAACATAGGAAAGATACAAAAACCCTCAACTTGGACGACACTCCACGTCTCTGGAAGGCTTGTCCACGTTGGGTCTGGATCCTAGCCGAACAACAAAGTGGTCCTTAGTCCGGTCCACTACAGATGGGCCGACAAACCGAGGACCCCGAGTCAATAACTCCCTTAGTAGCCCCGAACTAGCCTCCAACGCCAGGTCTTGTATCCGGCATCTGTACTTCAGATAGTCTTCGGCTTGCGAGGCGAGTTCCACCGTATTTGTGCATATCCGGAGTAGAGGGGTATCCGGAATCCAGAGAGTTTACTTAACCTCAAAGGTAAGAGTGCTCTCGCATGAGAAATGATTCTGACAGCTTTTTCAACGAAGAGTCACACACGGTCATAACATTGCATGGCCGGGCATTCTTGATGCACGGCTCAATGCCGCCCATTCATTCGCATGTCTCATCAAGGCGGATATCGTGCTTCCTTTTTTCGGGGATATGATCAGTGATAATGATTTTCCCAATAGCACATGATGTCGCACGTGTATTAGGAAGTGCAAAGAACTGCGATGCGTAAAGGGGAACCCTTGTCGTCCACACGGCCGATAAAAGGGGGGAAACAATTCCCATTATCTCCCCACGCC
>NW_021233375.1:0-1777 GCF_002162155.2 Triticum dicoccoides | reverse complement strand
GTAAGAACCGCCCAAGGCATTTTCCAACTTGTCAAATTCATGTGAATAGAGTAATTATTTTAGGGGACTAAATACATTTTTGCATATAAATAGAACTTGCATTGCAGCCATACTTGAAAAACCACCACAAATACATGCCAATATCAGGGCCTCACTTATGAAATTGGTACATACAGTTCAAATTCTTTGTCCATAAAGTTCAAATTCTTTGTCCAGGTTCTGGGTTCTAAAAATGCTTAAGGTTCCGCAATGCATCAATCAACTTACTCCCAGTGATGATCAAGACTCCCAAAATGCCTTTTTTCATGGTGAAAGATGCTCAAGCACACATCATTGTTGGTTTTCTCACATCATGCCATGCTTGGTTGTGTAACCGAATCTCGAAAATTCATAGGATGTTCGGCGAATGTGGAACCAAACTTGGACGACTTTATGTACAAATGCATTATTCATAATGAAAAAAATATCATTGTATGTGTCTAAAAAATTATGTCATACTTTCGTAAAAATATGGCATCTACTACCAGATAAAGAAGTGATAATGGCAAAAAAAAATAATACTTCCTTTGGGTAATCTCCATGACTAGAAGGTTGCGTTGTTGAGATATCAGGGGGTGTGTGTAACGTCCCGAGGCCGAGGTGCCAGGTGTCTTCCCGTTATTCGCTGTCGTTGTCATGTCATTTGCTTGCGTGTTGCATCTTATCATGTCATCATGTGTATTGCATCATCATGTTTTAAAACTTGCATTCGTCCGGGTTCTCCGAGTTCTCTCCGTTGTCCGTTCTGAGCCCAACCACACTTGCACGCGCCTGCGGCATGTCTGAAATATTATTTTATTAGTGGCCAGAGAATGTTCTCGAAAAGGGATGAACGTTGGCGTGCGGTCTTATATTAGTGTAGGTAGGCCGCCTGCCAAGTTTCATCGCATTCGGAGTTCGTTTGACGCCCCAACGATTAACTATAGCGGCATTATAGCCGGTCTAACGTCGGACGTTTTCGGTCTCCGGAAACAGATGCCGGGCCCTTTCTCTCTCTCTTCTTCCCCTCGCAGTCTCGCCACAACCCACCTAGTCCATCCTCCTTCCCCTCTTCGCTTCCGGAGTTGTCCGATGCGACCGCACGGTCCAAAACCCTCTCTGCACAGTGCATCGAACCCCTCACGTGCGCGTCCGAAACTGTCGGACCCGACCCGAGCAGTCGTCACCGTTGGATCCGGAAAATCCCCAAACATCTACAAAATATCACCATTTTCTTATTTGGACTTCCTAGCTATTTTATTCGCGATCATTCGATTGTGATCGGAGGGACGATATACCCCTAAGTCAACCCACCTACTATATATGTAGTCTATCCCTAGTCCATTTTGGACAACCCTAATTTCTAGGGATCCTACCCTAGCGCCGCCGCCCACTTTCTCCCCAATTTCAGTGCCCGACCAACCACCGCACCCCGTTCCTCGATCCCCTTGCTTCTGTGCCCCCAGACGCGTCCAGCACCCGCCGCTCCTCACGACAGTGCGCCCACAGGGGCAGCATCGCCGGCCGCCCTTCCCCATCTCGATCATTCCAGGACCCCGTCGCTCTCCCTTTCCCTACTTTTTCCCATCTCTTCAAGCTCTCTCTCAGTTTTCTCTCATCTCTCTCTTTTCTCTCTTTCTACAGGAACGTGAGGAGGCCATGGAAGCCGTCCTTCCGTACCTCGTCTCCGGCCCCTACCCTCCAGAGCCGTGCCTCCCTGGAACCGTGGCTGTGGAGTCGGTTAACAGTCTCGCCGCGC
>NW_021233374.1:0-1318 GCF_002162155.2 Triticum dicoccoides | reverse complement strand
AGGTGTTGTTTTACTAAAAGTACAATTAGGTTAGTATAGCGAGTGTGGAAAAGTGGTGGTAGGATTTGCGGAATTGTCCCTAAAGCAATTGGCTAAGTTACTAGACTGATAGCAAGTTTTTATGTGGGAGAGGCCACCGCTAGCATGTCATCCCTTACTTGGAATTCTATGCACTTATGATTGGAACAATTAGCAAGCATCCGCAACTACTAAAGTTCATTAAGGCAAAACCCAACCATAGCATTAAGATATATTGGTCCCCCTTCAGTCTTGCCCTCCAATGCATAGTCCTATCAACATACAACTAACCCTAAGGTCTGATCCACACGCGCGTTCATATGATGAGCACCAAAGGACAGCAACATAACCACAAGCAAATTAAACCAATCATAGCAATTCACCAATTACCTCAATGGACAACAAAAATCTACTCAAACATCATAGGATGGCAACACGTCAATAGATAATAATATGAAGCATAAAGCACCATGTTCAAATACGGGTACCGCGGGTTGCGGGAGAGTGGACCGCTAAATATAGATGAGGGAAGGTGAAGGAGGTGTTGATGAAGATGACGGGGTTGTTGGAGTAGATCGCTGTCACGCGAACACGATGATTGCCCCGGCGGTGTTCCGGTGCCGCTGGGAGAGAGGGGAGAGAGCCCCCCTCCTTCTTCTTCTTCTTCTTTGCCCTCCCCCCTAGATGGGAGGAGGATTCCCCCTCTGGTCCTTGGCCTCCATGGCTCCCAGATGGCAGGAGCCCCCCTCCCCCCGAGATTGGATCTCTCTCTCTCCGCTCTCTTCTGTTTTTCGTTCGTGTTTTCTGGCCCTTCGTCATTTCTTAAATTCCCGGAGATCCTTAACTCCGATTGGGCTGAAATGTTAACACAATTTTCTTCCAGATATTATCTTTCTTGCGGCAAAAGAAGGGCACCAACCACCTTATAGAGGGCCCGCAAGCCTGCCAGGCACGCCCTAGGTAGGGGGGCATGCCCCATGGGCTTGTGGCCCCCTCGAGCATCATCTTGCATTGATTCTTTTCCCAAAAATCATATATATTCCAAAATAAATCTCGGCAAATTTTTATTATGCTTGGACTTCGTTTGATATGGATATTCTGCAAAACAAAAAAACATATAACAAACAGGCATTGGGCACTGGATTAATATATTAGTCCTAAAAATAATATAAAATATTGCCAAAAGTATATGAAAGTTGTAGAGTAATGGAATGAAACAATCAAAAATTATAGATACGACGGAGACGTATCATGGTGCACCTCAATGTGCAAGTCATTCCATGGAGGTACTTGCTAGAGA
>NW_021233373.1:0-606 GCF_002162155.2 Triticum dicoccoides | reverse complement strand
GGCTCGCGTCTCTAGCACAGTCTAGCCTAGGACCAGCACAGTACCGTCGTTGAGCGTTTATTCAACTTTGCATCTCTGAATTGATTATTGCTGACCCTTTTTGCTACCATATTATAAGCCTTCCCAGCTCCACATACATCTACGTCGTGCGTTTGACTCTCCCTGGTAATCGCTCTATCCAAGCTTTGAGAGTTTTTGACTACAACGGTTGCCGATCACCGCCTGCTGCTGGGTAAGAACTGGTAAGAATTTGAGATTTGCTTGACGGATTTGTGACACCCACCACCACCTCTTGTTAGTAGTCTGTAGGATCATATTCTTGTGTGTTTCTATTGCTGCTAACTATGCCAGGATCACAAGACGACGAGACTGACTGGGAGAACATGACGAATAAGGAATTGCATGATAAATTTCAGCAAATGATGAGTGGACAGGTGCAAGATGTGCTAAACAGATTTGAAGAGGCCATGGAGAAGATAGATGGCATGGAGAATACGTTCGAAACAAAGCTCGATAACAAGTTTAATGAAATGCTTGCGCGTCTTCCACCACCACCACCCGCTGCACCTAACGCACCTCTCCAACAACAACAACAACAACAACAAC
>NW_021233372.1:0-1105 GCF_002162155.2 Triticum dicoccoides | reverse complement strand
CCTCTAGGGCATATTTCCTTCAGTCTCCCACTTGCACTAGAGTCAATAATCTAGATTACACTGTAATGATTCTAACACCCATGGAGCCTTGGTGCTGATCATGTTTTGCTCGTGGAAGAGGCTTAGTCAATGGGTCTGCAACATTCAGATCCGTATGTATCTTGCAAATCTCTATGTCTCCCACCTGGACTAGATCCCGGATGGAGTTGAAGCGTCTCTTGATGTGTTTGGTCCTTTTGTGAAATCTGGATTCCTTTGCCAAGGCAATTGCACCAGTATTGTCACAAAAGATTTTCATTGGACCCGATGCACTAGGTATGACACCTAGATCGGATATGAACTCCTTCATCCAGACTCCTTCATTTGCTGCTTCCGAAGCAGCTATGTATTCCGCTTCACATGTAGATCCCGCTACAACGCTTTGTTTAGAACTGCACCAACTGACAGCTCCACCGTTTAATGTAAACACGTATTCGGTTTGCGATTTAGAATCGTCTGGATCAGTGTCAAAGCTTGCATCAACGTAACCTTTTACGGTGAGCTCTTTGTCACCTCCATATACGAGAAACATATCCTTAGTCCTTTTCAGGTATTTCAGGATGTTCTTGACCGCTGTCCAGTGATCCATTCCTGGATTACTTTGGTACCTCCCTGCTAGACTTATAGCAAGGCACACATCAGGTCTGGTACACAGCATTGCATACATGATAGAGCCTATGGCTGATGCATAGGGAACATCTTTCATATTCTCTCTATCTTCTGCAGTGGTCGGGCATTGAGTCTTACTCAATTTCACACCTTGTAATACAGGCAAGAATCCTTTCTTTGCTTGATCCATTTTGAATTTCTTCAAAATCTTGTCAAGGTATGTGCTTTGTGAAAGTCCAATTAAGCGTCTTGATCTATCTCTATAGATCTTAATACCTAATATGTAAGCAGCTTCACCGAGGTCTTTCATTGAAAAACTTTTATTCAAGTATCCCTTTATGCTATCCAGAAATTCTATATCATTTCCAATCAGTAATATGTCATCCACATATAATATCAGAAATGCTACAGAGCTCCCACTCACTTTCTTGTAAATACAGGCTTCTCCGAAAGTCTG
>NW_021233371.1:0-878 GCF_002162155.2 Triticum dicoccoides | reverse complement strand
CCGACGCCACCATCGCCGTGCCTTCGTCGTAGCCGTGCTCCCCGCCGCCCGTGCGTCCTCTCATCGTGTCCAGGAGCTCCGCCGCTGTCCACTCCATCGAGCAAGCCGAGCCCCGAGCGCTCGCAACGCCCGAGTCCACCGCAACGACCTCGCCCGAACCGCCGTCGCCGGAGATCCCCTTCAACGCCGTCGTCGCTCCGGTCCATCTCCGGCCACACCAAGGGCTTCGTCGCACTCACTGTGAGCTTAGCCATCTTCCCCTTCCTTCCGTTCTTGCTCCCGAGCCGTGTAGCAACCTCCCGGAGCTCAACCGCACCCACCGCCGTGGAGCCCGTCGCCGACGTGCTCCCGGTCACCCTCCGACCACTCCACGGTGTCCATCATGCTCACCGTGTCACTTAGCACCTAGCTAGCCACTCCCCGAGCCTCACCGACCCCTCTAGCGTTAAGTTCGTCTTCGGCCGAACCCCGGTGGCCGCCAAAGTCGTCGCCGGCGCCAACTCCGGCCACCCCGACCCCAACGGATTCCACCAAGAGCTGCGGCTCGTCCTCAGCTCCACTCCGGTGGTCTCCGCGACCCATTTGGTGGCCGAAACGGCCAAAACCACTTCCGCCGCCGCGTCGGGCTCGCCGGCGGCTAAACGCCGGTGCAGCCGACCCGGGTTTGACCACGGGTGGGCCCTGGTTGACTCCCCTGAGTCAATGACAGGTGGGGCCCAGCCCTGTTAATTAAACAGGTTTAGTTTTAATTAAACTTTAATTAATTTAATCACCCTGACATGCGGGACCCACTGTCAGGTTTGACCCAGACGTGTTCCGTTGACCTGCTGACGTCACACTGACGTCAGGCTGACGCAATAATTGATTTTCTGGAATTA
>NW_021233370.1:0-1565 GCF_002162155.2 Triticum dicoccoides | reverse complement strand
TGGGACAATGCTCTAATAATGATGATCATCACACTTTTATTTTTCTTACCACTCAACAATTACAACTCAATACTTAGAACAAGATATGACTCTATATGAATGCCTCCGGCGGTGTACCGGGATATGCAATGAATCAAGAGTGACATGTATGAAAATTATGAAGGTGGCCTTGCCACAAATACAATGTCAACTACATG
This sequence comes from Triticum dicoccoides, assembly GCF_002162155.2. Lineage (NCBI taxonomy): Eukaryota > Viridiplantae > Streptophyta > Magnoliopsida > Poales > Poaceae > Triticum > Triticum dicoccoides. Next base: position 1,368 of record NW_021233370.1, on the reverse strand, counting down.
TTCATGCAAAAAATCTATATGACAAAAGTAATGTGTGTCATATGAACGGAACGGTGGAAAGTTGCATGGCAATATATCTCGGAATGGCTATGGAAATGCCATGATAGGTAGGTATGGTGGCTGTTTTGAGGAAGGTATATGGTGGGTGTATGATACCGGCGAAAAGTGCGCGGTATTAGAGAGGCTAGCAATGGTGGAAGGGTGAGAGTGCGTATAATCCATGGACTCAATATTAATCAAAAGAACTCATGCACTTGTTGCAAAAAATTAGAAGTCATCAAAAACCAAAGCATTAAACGCATACTCCTAGGGGGATACATTGGTAGGAAAAGACCATCGCTCATCCCCGACTGCCACTCATAAGGAAGACAATCAATCAATAAAATTGTGCTCCGACTTCATCACAAAGCGGTTCACCATACATGCATGCTACGGAATCACAAACTTCAACACAAGCATTTTTTAAATTCATAATCACCCCAACTAGCATTGCTTTGATATTATCACCTCTATATCTCAAAACAATTATCAAGCATCAAACTTATCTTAGTATTCAACGCACTCAGAAGAAAGTTTCACAAATCTTGAATACCAAGTATATTAACATTAAGCAAATTACCATGCTATTAACAACTCTCAAAATAATCTAAGTGAAGCATGAGAGATCAATAGTTTCTTTAAAACAAATCCGCCACCATGCTCTAAAAGATCTAAGTGAAGCACTAGAGCAAAAATTATTACGCTCAAAGGATATAAGTGAAGCATTATGAGCAAAACTATCAAGCTCAAAAGATATAAGTGAAGCATTATGAGCAAAACTATCAAGCTCAAAAGATATAAGTGAAGCACATAGAGTATTCTAACAAATTCCAAATCATGTATGGCTCTCTCAAAAGGTGTGTACAGCAAGGATGATTGTGGCAAACTAACAAGCAAAGACACAAATAATACAAGACGCTCCAAGCAAAACACATGACATGTAGTGAATAAAAATATAGCTCCAAGTAAATTACCGATGGAAGTAGACGAAAGAGGGGATGCCTTCCGGGGCATCCCCAAGCTTTGAATTTTTGGTGTCCTTGGATTATCTTGGGGGTGCCATGGGCATCCCCAAGCATAGGCTCTTGCCACTCTTTGTTCCATAATCCATCAAAAGAATTCACCCAAAACTTGAAAACTTCACAACACAAAACTCAATAGAAATCTCGTGAGCTCCGTTAGTGAAAGAAAACAAAAGACTACTTCAAGGTACTGTAATGAACTCATTATTTTATTTATATTGGTGTTAAACCTACTGTATTCCAACTTCCTTATGGTTTATAAACTAATTTATTAGCCATATATGCATTGAAATAAGCAAACAACACA
>NW_021233369.1:0-579 GCF_002162155.2 Triticum dicoccoides | reverse complement strand
TGTTACACCCACAGCCCCTGCTGCTATACATACTGGACCAATTACTAGAGCTCGCGCACGCCAACTAAATTACCAGGTACTTTCGTATCTTGGTAATGATTCTAATGTTCATGAGAATATGATGCTGCCTAAATTGGATACATTTGTTTTGCTTACAAATGAAGGTCCTAGCTTGGAGAAGGATGAACATTGGAGCAAGAACAAGCATGGAGACGATGGCATGCGCAAGGGGAACAAGAACAGAGTTACAAGTGATGATTTCAGGTCTTTGAAGCCACCATAACGAGTGCATGAAGCCTTGGACGAAATATACAAGATGTCACTTCATAAATTTCGTCCAGAGGCTATTATAGGTGCTGCGTCACCTTTTTATTGGGCCAGGCCTGACAGAGGCAAAGGTGTCCCGTCTTTCGATGAGATGGTGGATTTCGCTTTGGTGGAAGTCGACTTTGACGATCCGACTACTAACGTGCGAGGACGTCGCGCCTTAGCAATCGCTAAACCAACTCCGAGAGGTTATTGACCACGCCGGAGCACGATCAACCTGACCACGAGGGTCTGTTTCCTGCGAGCAAACGA
>NW_021233368.1:0-391 GCF_002162155.2 Triticum dicoccoides | reverse complement strand
CTATGGTGCGCTTACATGTTGGTCATCAACAACCGCAATTTTGGCCGATTCTGGTCCGTTTGGTGCACTATTACTCACCGTTTTGGGGTCCTAGATCGATATACACGATTGCCGATCCCGGGGTGCGTTTACTTATCTGTTATCAACAATCACAATTTTGCCCAATTATTCTGGTCCATCTCGTGGACTATTACTCACCGTTTTGGGTCCTCGAGCGATTTCCACGATTGAGGATCCCCGGGGGTGCGTTTACGTGCCCATCGTCAACACTCACAGTTCTGGCCAATTCTGACCCGTTTCGTGGACTATTACTCACCTTTTTGGGGCCCCGAAGCGATTTCCATAGTTGTTGAACCCAAAGATGCACCTACGTGTCGGTCATCAACACTCA
>NW_021233367.1:18882-21392 GCF_002162155.2 Triticum dicoccoides | reverse complement strand
ACTGGACAATGTCTTCCGGAGTATCAGGGTTTCGGACAAGAACTCATCTGTTACACACGCACATCAATGTTTTTAAACTTATTTGAAATCCTGACTTCTTTTGCGTTCAGTATGCAGCATTCAAAGCGACGTCATAAATTTCCAACATGTTCTGACATCATTTGCTGTTTTTTAGTCATTTACCGAATTGTTTAGAGAGCTAATTGAACGTGAAATTGAAAATCACTACAAAATGAACTCTGAAAATGTTGAAACTTGGCATGGTATCATCATTTCACCCGCATAGCATGTGCAAAAGAGTAGAGAGGGTCACGGCCAAAACTGGACGCAATTCGTGTACAAACTGGACAATGTCTTTCGGAGTATCAGGGTTTCGGACGAGAACTCATCAGTTACACGGGCACTTCAATGTTTTTTAAACTTATTTGAAATCCTGACTTCTTTTGCGTTAAGTATGCAGCATTCAAAGTGACGTCATCAATTTCCAACACGTTCTGACATCATTTGCTATTTTTCAGTCATTTGCTGAATTGTTTAGAGAGCTAAATGACCGTGAAATTGAAAATCACTACAAAATGAACTCTGCAAATGTTGAAACTTGGCATGGTATCATCATTTCACCCGCATAGCATGTGTGAAAGAGTAGAGAGGGTCACGACAAAAACTGGATGAACTTCGTGTACAAACTGGACAATGTCTTTTGGAGAATCAGGGTTTCGGACGAGAACTCATCTGTTACACGGGCACTTCAATGTTTTTTAAACTTATTTGAAATCCCGACTTCTTTTGTGTTCAGTGTGCAGCATTCAAAGCGACGTCATCAATTTCCAACACGTTCTGACATCATTTGCTGTTTTTCAGTCATTTACCGATTTGTTTAGAGAGGTAAATGACCGTGAAATTGAAAATCACTACAAAATTAACTCTGAAAATGTTGAACCTTGGCATGGTATCACCATTTCACTCGCATAGCATGTGCGAAAGAGTAGAGAGGGTCACGGCAAAAACTGGACGCACTTCGTGTACAAACTGGATAATGTCTTTCGGAGTATCAGGGTTTCGGATGAGAACTCATCTGTTACACGGGCACTTCAATGTTTTTTAAATCTATTTGAAATCCCGAATTCTTTTGCATTCATTATGTAGAATTCAAAGCGACGTCATCAATTTCCAACATGTTCTGACATCATTTGCTATTTTTCAGTCATTTACCGAATTGTTTAGAGAGCTAATTGACCGTAAAATTGAAAATCACCACAAAATGAACTCTGAAAATGTTGAAACTTGGCATGGTATCATCATTTCACCCGCATAGCATGTGCGAAAGTGTAGAGAGGGTCACGGAAAAAACTAGACGCACTTCGTGTACAAACTGGACAATGTCTTTCGGAGTATCAGGGTTTCGGACGAGAACTCATCTGTTACACGGGCACTTAAATGTTTTTTAAACCTATTTCAAATCCCGACTTCTTTTGCATTCAGTATGCAGCATTCAAAGCGACGTCATCAATTTGCAACACGTTCTAACATCATTTGCTGTTTTTCAGTCATTTACCGAATTGTTTAGAGAGCTAAATGACCGTGAAATTGAAAATCACTACAAAATGAACTCTTAATATGTTGAAACTTGCCATGGTATCATCATTTCACTCGCATAGCATGTGCAAAAGAGTAGAGATGGTCACGGCAAAAACTGGACGCACTTCGTGCACAGACTGGACAATGTCTTCCGGAGTATCAGGGTTTCAGATGAGAACTCATCTGTTACACCGGCACTTCAATGCTTTTTAAACCTATTAGAAATCCTGACTTCTTTTGCATTCAGTATGCAGCATTCAAAGCGACGTCATCAATTTCCAACACGTTCTGACATCATTTGCTGTTTTTCAGTCATTTACCGAATTGTTTAGAGAGCTAATTGACCGTGAAATTGAAAATCACTACAAAATGAACTCTTAAAATGTTGAAACTTGGCATGGTATCATCATTTCACCTGCATAGCATGTGCTAAAGATTAGAGAGGGTCACGGCAAAAACTGGACGCACTTCGTGTACAAACTGGATAATGTCTTTCGGAGTATCAGGGTTTCGGATGAGAACTCATCTGTTACACGGGCACTTCAATGTTTTTTAAACTTATTTGAAATCCTGACTTCTTTTGCGTTAAGTATGCAGCATTCAAAGTGACGTCATCAATTTCCAACACGTTCTGACATCATTTGCTATTTTTCAGTCATTTGCTGAATTGTTTAGAGAGCTAAATGACCGTGAAATTGAAAATCACTACAAAATGAACTCGGAAAATGTTGAAACTTGGCATGGTATCATCAATTCACCCGCATAGCATGTGTGAAAGAGTAGAGAGGGTCACGACAAAAACTGGATGAACTTCGTGTACAAACTGGACAATGTCTTTTGGAGAATCAGGGTTTCGGACGAGAACTCATCTGTTACACGGGCACTTCAATGTTTTTTAAACTTATTTGAAATCCCAACTTCTTTTGTGTTCA
>NW_021233367.1:18061-18872 GCF_002162155.2 Triticum dicoccoides | reverse complement strand
GTCATCAATTTCCAACACGTTCTGACATCATTTGCTGTTTTTCAGTCATTTACCGATTTGTTTAGAGAGGTAAATGACCGTGAAATTGAAAATCACTACAAAATTAACTCTGAAAATGTTGAACCTTGGCATGGTATCATCATTTCACTCGCATAGCATGTGCGAAAGAGTAGAGAGGGTCACGGCAAAAACTGGACGCACTTCGTGTACAAACTGGATAATGTCTTTCGGAGTATCAGGGTTTCGGATGAGAACTCATCTGTTACACGGGCACTTCAATGTTTTTTAAATCTATTTGAAATCCCGAATTCTTTTGCATTCATTATGTAGCATTCAAAGCGACGTCATCAATTTCTAACATGTTCTGACATCATTTGCTATTTTTCAGTCATTTACCGAATTGTTTAGAGAGCTAAATGACCGTGAAATTGAAAATCACTACAAAATGAACTCTTAATATGTTGAAACTTGCCATGGTATCATCATTTCACTCGCATAGCATGTGCAAAAGAGTAGAGATGGTCACGGCAAAAACTGGACGCACTTCGTGCACAGACTGGACAATGTCTTCCGGAGTATCAGGGTTTCAGATGAGAACTCATCTGTTACACCGGCACTTCAATGCTTTTTAAACCTATTAGAAATCCTGACTTCTTTTGCGTTCAGTATGCAGCATTCAAAGCGACGTCATCAATTTCCAACACGTTCTGACATCATTTGCTGTTTTTCAGTCATTTACCGAATTGTTTAGAGAGCTAATTGACCGTGAAATTGAAAATCACTACAAAATGAACTCTTAAAATGTTGAAAC
>NW_021233367.1:14121-18051 GCF_002162155.2 Triticum dicoccoides | reverse complement strand
GTTACACGGGCACTTCAATGTTTTTTAAACTTATTTGAAATCCTGACTTCTTTTGCGTTAAGTATGCAGCATTCAAAGTGACGTCATCAATTTCCAACACGTTCTGACATCATTTGCTATTTTTCAGTCATTTGCTGAATTGTTTAGAGAGCTAAATGACCGTGAAATTGAAAATCACTACAAAATGAACTCGGAAAATGTTGAAACTTGGCATGGTATCATCAATTCACCCGCATAGCATGTGTGAAAGAGTAGAGAGGGTCACGACAAAAACTGGATGAACTTCGTGTACAAACTGGACAATGTCTTTTGGAGAATCAGGGTTTCGGACGAGAACTCATCTGTTACACGGGCACTTCAATGTTTTTTAAACTTATTTGAAATCCCAACTTCTTTTGTGTTCAGTGTGCAGCATTCAAAGCAACGTCATCAATTTCCAACACGTTCTGACATCATTTGCTGTTTTTCAGTCATTTACCGATTTGTTTAGAGAGGTAAATGATCGTGAAATTGAAAATCACTACAAAATTAACTCTGAAAATGTTGAACCTTGGCATGGTATCATCATTTCACTCGCATAGCATGTGCGAAAGAGTAGAGAGGGTCACGGCAAAAACTGGACGCACTTCGTGTACAAACTGGATAATGTCTTTCGGAGTATCAGGGTTTCGGATGAGAACTCATCTGTTACACGGGCACTTCAATGTTTTTTAAATCTATTTGAAATCCCGAATTCTTTTGCATTCAATATGTAGCATTCATAGCGACGTCATCAATTTCCAACATGTTCTGACATCATTTGCTATTTTTCAGTCATTTACCGAATTGTTTAGAGAGCTAATTGACCGTAAAATTGAAAATCACCACAAAATGAACTCTGAAAATGTTGAAACTTGGCATGGTATCATCATTTCACCCGCATAGCATGTGCGGAAGTGTAGAGAGGGTCACGGAAAAAACTAGACGCACTTCGTGTACAAACTGGACAATGTCTTTCGGAGTATCAGGGTTTCGGACGAGAACTCATCTGTTACACGGGCACTTAAATGTTTTTTAAACCTATTTCAAATCCCGACTTCTTTTGCATTCAGTATGCAGCATTCAAAGCGACGTCATCAATTTGCAACACGTTCTAACATCATTTGCTGTTTTTCAGTCATTTACCAAATTGTTTAGAGAGCTAAATGACCGTGAAATTGAAAATCACTACAAAATGAACTCTTAATATGTTGAAACTTGCCATGGTATCATCATTTCACTCGCATAGCATGTGCAAAAGAGTAGAGATGGTCACGGCAAAAACTGGACGCACTTCGTGCACAGACTGGACAATGTCTTCCGGAGTATCAGGGTTTCAGATGAGAACTCATCTGTTACACCGGCACTTCAATGCTTTTTAAACCTATTAGAAATCCTGACTTCTTTTGCGTTTAGTATGCAGCATTCAAAGCGACGTCATCAATTTCCAACACGTTCTGACATCATTTGCTGTTTTTCAGTCATTTACCGAATTGTTTAGAGAGCTAATTGACCGTGAAATTGAAAATCACTACAAAATGAACTCTTAAAATGTTGAAACTTGGCATGGTATCATCATTTCACCTGCATAGCATGTGCTAAAGATTAGAGAGGGTCACGGCAAAAACTGGACACACTTCGTGTACAAACTGGATAATGTCTTTCGGAGTATCAGGGTTTCGGATGAGAACTCATCTGTTACACGGGCACTTCAATGTTTTTTAAACTTATTTGAAATCCTGACTTCTTTTGCGTTAAGTATGCAGCATTCAAAGTGACGTCATCAATTTCCAACACGTTCTGACATCATTTGCTATTTTTCAGTCATTTGCGGAATTGTTTAGAGAGCTAAATGACCGTGAAATTGAAAATCACTACAAAATGAACTCTGCAAATGTTGAAACTTGGCATGGTATCATCATTTCACCCGCATAGCATGTGTGAAAGAGTAGAGAGGGTCACGACAAAAACTGGATGAACTTCGTGTACAAACTGGACAATGTCTTTTGGAGAATCAGGGTTTCGGACAGGAACTCATCTGTTACACGGGCACTTCAATGTTTTTTAAACTTATTTGAAATCCCGACTTCTTTTGTGTTCAGTGTGCAGCATTCAAAGCGATGTCATCAATTTCCAACACGTTCTGACATCATTTGCTGTTTTTCAGTCATTTACCGATTTGTTTAGAGAGGTAAATGACCGTGAAATTGAAAATCACTACAAAATTAACTCTGAAAATGTTGAACCTTGGCATGGTATCATCATTTCACTCGCATAGCATGTGCGAAAGAGTAGAGAGGGTCACGGCAAAAACTGGACGCACTTCGTGTACAAACTGGATAATGTCTTTCGGAGTATCAGGGTTTCGGATGAGAACTCATCTGTTACACGGGCAGTTCAATGTTTTTTAAATCTATTTGAAATCCCGAATTCTTTTGCATTCATTATGTAGCATTCAAAGCGACGTCATCAATTTCCAACATGTTCTGACATCATTTGCTATTTTTCAGTCATTTACCGAATTGTTTAGAGAGCTAAATGACCGTGAAATTGAAAATCACTACAAAATGAACTCTTAATATGTTGAAACTTGCCATGGTATCATCATTTCACTCGCATAGCATGTGCAAAAGAGTAGAGATGGTCACGGCAAAAACTGGACGCACTTCGTGCACAGACTGGACAATGTCTTCCGGAGTATCAGGGTTTCAGATGAGAACTCATCTGTTACACCGGCACTTCAATGCTTTTTAAACCTATTAGAAATCCTGACTTCTTTTGCGTTCAGTATGCAGCATTCAAAGCGACGTCATCAATTTCCAACACGTTCTGACATCATTTGCTGTTTTTCAGTCATTTACCGAATTGTTTAGAGAGCTAATTGACCGTGAAATTGAAAATCACTACAAAATGAACTCTTAAAATGTTGAAACATGGCATGGTATCATCATTTCACCTGCATAGCATGTGCTAAAGATTAGAGAGGGTCATGGCAAAAACTGGACGCACTTCGTGTACAAACTGGATAATGTCTTTCGGAGTATCAGGGTTTCGGATGAGAACTCATCTGTTACACGGGCACTTCAATGTTTCTTAAATCTATTTGAAATCTCGAATTCTTTTGCATTCATTATGTAGCATTCAAAGCGACGTCATCAATTTCCAACATGTTCTGAGATCATTTGCTATTTTTCAGTCATTTACCGAATTGTTTAGAGAGCTAATTGACCGTGAAATTGAAAATCACCACAAAATGAACTCTGAAAATGTTGAAACTTGGCATGGTATCATCATTTCACCCGCATAGCATGTGCGAAAGTGTAGAGAGGGTCACCTAAAAAACTGGAGGCACTTCGTGTACAAACTGGACAATGTCTTTGGGAGTATCAGGGTTTCGGACGAGAACTCATCTGTTACACGGGCACTTCAATGTTTTTTAAACCTATTTCAAATCCCGACTTCTTTTGCATTCAGTATGCAGCATTCAAAGCGACGTCATCAATTTCCAACACGTTCTAACATCATTTGTTGTTTTTCAGTCATTTACCGAATTGTTTAGAGAGCTAAATGACCGTGAAATTGAAAATCACTACAAAATGAACACTTAATATGTTGAAACTTGCCATGGTATCATCATTTCACTCGCATAGCATGTGCAAAAGAGTAGAGATGGTCACGGCAAAAAATGGACGCACTTCGTGCACAGACTGGACAATGTCTTCCGGAGTCTCAGGGTTTCGGATGAGAACTCATCTGTTACACGGGCACTTCAATGTTTTTTAAACTCATTAGAAATCCTGACTTCTTTTGCGTTCAGTATGCAGCATTCAAAGCGACGTCATCAATTTCCAACACGTTCTGACATCATTTGTTGTTTTTCAGTCATTTACCGAATTGTTTAGAGAGCTAATT
>NW_021233367.1:11342-13995 GCF_002162155.2 Triticum dicoccoides | reverse complement strand
AATGTCTTTCGGAGTATCAGGGTTTCGGACGAGAACTCATCCGTTACACGGGCACTTCAATGTTTTTTAAACTTATTTGAAATCCTGACTTCTTTTGCGTTTAATATGCAGCATTCAAAGTGACGTCATCAATTTCCAACACGTTCTGACATCATTTGCTGTTTTTCAGTCATTTACTGAATTGTTTAGAGAGCTAAATGTCGTGAAATCGAAAATAACTACGGAATGAACTCTGCAAATGTTGAAACTTGGCATGGTATCATCATTTCACCCGCATAGCATGTGCGAAAGTGTAGAGAGGGTCACGGAAAAAACTGGACGCACTTCGTGTACAAACTGGACAATGTCTTTGGGAGTATCAGGGTTTCGGACGAGAACTCATCTGTTACACGGGCACTTAAATGTTTTTTAAACCTATTTCAAATCCCGACTTCTTTTGCATTCAGTATGCAGCATTCAAAGCGACGTCATCAATTTGCAACACGTTCTAACATCATTTGCTGTTTTTCAGTCATTTACCGAATTGTTTAGAGAGCTAAATGACCATGAAATTGAAAATCACTACAAAATGAACTCTTAATATGTTGAAACTTGCCATGGTATCATCATTTCACTCGCATAGCATGTGCAAAAGAGTAGAGATGGTCACGGCAAAAACTGGATGCACTTCGTGCACAGACTGGACAATGTCTTCCGGAGTATCAGGGTTTCGGATGAGAACTCATCTGTTACACGGGCACTTCAATGTTTTTTAAACTCATTAGAAATCCTGACTTCTTTTGCGTTCAGTATGCAGCATTAAAAGCGACGTCATCAATTTCCAACACGTTCTGACATCATTTGCTGTTTTTCAGTCATTTACCGAATTGTTTAGAGAGCTAATTGACCGTGAAATTGAAAATCACTACAAAATGAACTCTGAAAATGTTGAAACTTGGCATGGTATCATCATTTCACCTGCATAGCATGTGCTAAAGATTAGAGAGGGCCACGGCAAAAACTGGACGCACTTCGTGTACAAACTGTATAATGTCTTTCGGAGTATCAGGGTTTCGGACGAGAACTCATCCGTTACACGGGCACTTCAATGTTTTTTAAACTTATTTGAAATCCTGACTTCTTTTGCGTTTAATATGCAGCATTCAAAGTGACGTCATCAATTTCCAACACGTTCTGACATCATTTGCTGTTTTTCAGTCATTTACTGAATTGTTTAGAGAGCTAAATGTCGTGAAATCGAAAATAACTACGGAATGAACTCTGCAAATGTTGAAACTTGGCATGGTATCATCATTTCACCTGCATAGCATGTGCGAAAGTGTAGAGAGGGTCACGGAAAAAACTGGACGCACTTCGTGTACAAACTGGACAATGTCTTTGGGAGTATCAGGGTTTCGGACGAGAACTCATCTGTTACACGGGCACTTAAATGTTTTTTAAACCTATTTCAAATCCCGACTTCTTTTGCATTCAGTATGCAGCATTCAAAGCGACGTCATCAATTTGCAACACGTTCTAACATCATTTGCTGTTTTTCAGTCATTTATCGAATTGTTTAGAGAGCTAAATGACCGTGAAATTGAAAATCACTACAAAATGAACTCTTAATATGTTGAAACTTGCCATGGTATCATCATTTCACTCGCATAGCATGTGCAAAAGAGTAGAGATGGTCACGGCAAAAACTGGACGCACTTCGTGCACAGACTGGACAATGTCTTCCGGAGTATCAGGGTTTCGGATGAGAACTCATCTGTTACACGGGCACTTCAATGTTTTTTAAACTCATTAGAAATCCTGACTTCTTTTGCGTTCAGTATGCAGCATTAAAAGCGACGTCATCAATTTCCAACACGTTCTGACATCATTTGCTGTTTTTCAGTCATTTACCGAATTGTTTAGAGAGCTAATTGACCGTGAAATTGAAAATCACTACAAAATGAAGTCTGAAAATGTTGAAACTTGGCATGGTATCATCATTTCACCTGCATAGCATGTGCTAAAGATTAGAGAGGGCCACGGCAAAAACTGGACGCACTTCGTGTACAAACTGGATAATGTCTTTCGGAGTATCAGGGTTTCGGACGAGAACTCATCCGTTACACGGGCACTTCAATGTTTTTTAAACTTATTTGAAATCCTGACTTCTATTGCGTTTAATATGCAGCATTCAAAGTGACGTCATCAATTTCCAACACGTTCTGACATCATTTGCTGTTTTTCAGTCATTTACTGAATTGTTTAGAGAGCTAAATGTCGTGAAATCGAAAATAACTACGGAATGAACTCTGAAAATGTTGAAACTTGGCATGGTATCATCATTTCACCCGCATAGCATGTGCGAAAGTGTAGAGAGGGTCACGGAAAAAACTAGACGCACTTCGTGTACAAACTGGACAATGTCTTTCGGAGTATCAGGGTTTCGGACGAGAACTCATCTGTTACACGGGCACTTAAATGTTTTTTAAACCTATTTCAAATCCCGACTTCTTTTGCATTCAGTATGCAGCATTCAAAGCGACGTCATCAATTTCCAACACGTTCTGACATCATTTGCTGTTTTTCAGTCATTTACCGAATTGTTTAGAGAGCTAATTGACCGTGAAATTGAAAATCACTACAAAATGAACTCTTAAAATGTTGAAACTTGGCA
>NW_021233367.1:8623-10965 GCF_002162155.2 Triticum dicoccoides | reverse complement strand
AACTGGACGCACTTCGTGTACAAACTGGATAATGTCTTTCGGAGTATCAGGGTTTCGGATGAGAACTCATCTATTACACGGGCACTTCAATGCTTTTTAAACCTATTAGAAATCCTGACTTCTTTTGCGTTCAGTATGCAGCATTCAAAGCGACGTCATCAATTTCCAACACGTTCTGACATCATTTGCTGTTTTTCAGTCATTTACCGAATTGTTTAGAGAGCTAATTGACCGTGAAATTGAAAATCACTACAAAATGAACTCTTAAAATGTTGAAACTTGGCATGGTATCATCATTTCACCTGCATAGCATGTGCTAAAGATTAGAGAGGGTCACGGCAAAAACTGGATGCACTTCATGTACAAACTGGATAATGTCTTTCGGAGTATCAGGGTTTCGGATGAGAACTCATCTGTTACACGGGCACTTCAATGTTTTTTAAATCTATTTGAAATCCCGAATTCTTTTGCATTCATTATGTAGCATTCAAAGCGACGTCATCAATTTCCAACATGTTCTAACATCATTTGCTATTTTTCAGTCATTTACCGAATTGTTTAGAGAGCTAATTGACCGTGAAATTGAAAATCACCACAAAATGAACTCTGAAAATGTTGAAACTTGGCATGGTATCATCATTTCACCCGCATAGCATGTGCGAAAGTGTAGAGAGGGTCACGGAAAAAACTGGACGCACTTCGTGTACAAACTGGACAATGTCTTCCGGAGTATCAGGGTTTCGGACGAGAACTCATCTGTTACACGGGCACTTAAAAGTTTTTTAAACCTATTTCAAATCCCGACTTCTTTTGCATTCAGTATGCAGCATTCAAAGCGACGTCATCAATTTCCTACACGTTCTGACATCATTTGCTGTTTTTCAGTCATTTACCGAATTGTTTAGAGAGCTAATTGACCGTGAAATTGAAAATCACTACAAAATGAGCTCTTAAAATGTTGAAACTTGGCATGGTATCATCATTTCACCTGCATAGCATGTGCTAAAGATTAGAGAGGGTCACGGCAAAAACTGGACGCACTTCGTGTACAAACTGGATAATGTCTTTCGGAGTATCAGGGTTTCGGATGAGAACTCATCTGTTACACGGGCACTTCAATGCTTTTTAAACCTATTAGAAATCCTGACTTCTTTTGCGTTCAGTATGCAGCATTCAAAGCGACGTCATCAATTTCCAACACGTTCTGACATCATTTGCTGTTTTTCAGTCATTTACCGAATTGTTTAGAGAGCTAATTGACCGTGAAATTGAAAATCACTACAAAATGAACTCTTAAAATGTTGAAACTTGGCATGGTATCATCATTTCACCTGCATAGGATGTGCTAAAGATTAGAGAGGGTCACGGCAAAAACTGGATGCACTTCATGTACAAACTGGATAATGTCTTTCGGAGTATCAGGGTTTCGGATGAGAACTCATCTGTTAACCGGGCACTTCAATGTTTTTTAAATCTATTTGAAATCCCGAATTCTTTTGCATTCATTATGTAGCATTCAAAGCGACGTCATCAATTTCCAACATGTTCTAACATCATTTGCTATTTTTCAGTCATTTACCGAATTGTTTAGAGAGCTAATTGACCGTGAAATTGAAAATCACCACAAAATGAACTCTGAAAATGTTGAAACTTGGCATGGTATCATCATTTCACCCGCATAGCATGTGCGAAAGTGTAGAGAGGGTCACGGAAAAAACTGGACGCACTTCGTGTACAAACTGGACAATGTCTTTCGGAGTATCAGGGTTTCGGACGAGAACTCATCTGTTACACGGGCACTTCAATGTTTTTTAAACCTATTTCAAATCCCGACTTCTTTTGCATTCAGTATGCAGCATTCAAAGCGACGTCATCAATTTCCAACACGTTCTAACATCATTTGCTGTTTTTCAGTCATTTACCTAATTGTTTAGAGAGCTAAATGACCGTGAAATTGAAAATCACTACAAAATGAACTCTTAATATGTTGAAACTTGCCATGGTATCATCATTTCACTCGCATAGCATGTGCAAAAGAGTAGAGATGGTCACGGCAAAAACTGGACGTACTTCGTGCACAGACTGGACAATGTCTTCCGGAGTATCAGGGTTTCGGATGAGAACTCATCTGTTACACGGGCACTTCAATGTTTTTTAAACTTATTAGAAATCCTGACTTCTTTTGCGTTCAGTATGCAGCATTCAAAGCGACGTCATCAATTTCCAACACGTTCTGACATCATTTGCTGTTTTTCAGTCATTTACCGAATTGTTTAGAGAGCTAATTGACCGTGAAATTGAAAATCACTACAAAATGACCTCTGAAAATGTTGAAACTTGGC
>NW_021233367.1:0-1329 GCF_002162155.2 Triticum dicoccoides | reverse complement strand
TTTAAAGTATCTGGGTTTCGACGAGAACTCATCTGTTACACGGGAACTTCAATGTTTTTTAAACTTATTTGAAATCCTGACTTCTTTTGCGTTCAGTATTCAGCATTCAAAGCAACATCATCAATTTCCAACACGTTCCAACATCGTTTGCTATTTTCAGTCATTTACCGAATTGTTTAGAGAGCTAAATGACCGTGAAATTAAAATCACTACAAAATGAACTCTGAAAATGTTGAAACATTGCATGGTATCATCATTTTACCCACATAGCATGTGCGAAAGAGTAGAGAGGGTCACGGCAAAAACTGGACGCACTTCATGTACAAACTGGACAATGTCTTTCGGAGTATCAGTGTTTCGGACGAGAACTCATCTGTTACACGGGCACTTCAATGTTTTTTAAACTTATTTTAAATCCCGACTTCTTTTGCGTTCAGTATGCAACATTCAAAGCGACGTCATCAATTTCCAACATGTTCTGACATCATTCGCTGTTTTTCAGTAATTTACCGAATTGTTTAGAGAGCTAAACGACCGTGAAATTGAAAATCACTACAAAATGAACTCTGAAAATGTTGAAACATTGCATGGTATCACCATTTCACCCGCATAGTATGTGCGAAAGAGTAGAGAGGGTCACGGCAAAAATTGGACGCACTTCGTGTACAAACTGGACAATGTCTTTTAAAGTATCAGGGTTTCGACGAGAACTCATCTGTTACATGGGAACTTCAATGTTTTTTACACTTATTTGAAATCCTGACTTCTTTTGCGTTCAGTATTCAGCATTCAAAGCAACATCATCAATTTCCAACACGTTCCAACATCGTTTGCTATTTTCAGTCATTTACCGAATTGTTTAGAGAGCTAAATGACCGTGAAATTGAAAATCACTACAAAATGAACTCTGAAAATGTTGAAACATTGCATGGTATCATCATTTTACCCGCATAGCATGTGCGAAAGAGTAGAGAGGGTCACGGCCAAAACTGGACGCACTTCATGTACAAACTGGACAATGTCTTTCGGAGTATCAGTGTTTCGGACGAGAACTCATCTGTTACACGGGCACTTCAATGTTTTTTAAACTTATTTTAAATCCCGACTTCTTTTGCGTTCAGTATGCAACATTCAAAGTGACGTCATCAATTTCCAACACGTTCTGACATCATTCGCTGTTTTTCAGTAATTTACCGAATTGTTTAGAGAGCTAAACGACCGTGAAATTGAAAATCACAACAAAATGAACTCTGAAAATGTTGAAACATTGCATGGTATCATCATTTCACCCGCATAGTATGTGCGAAAGAGTAGAGAGGGTCACGGCAA
>NW_021233366.1:0-1187 GCF_002162155.2 Triticum dicoccoides | reverse complement strand
CCCCCCCCGGAAGCCAACCCCGTTCAGCGAATCTATGGCATGATTCAATTGCTGTGTCTCATGTCGTAACTCATCCGCCTCAGTCTCGTCTTTCGTTGACGCTGGAGCACAACGAAGTAGTGTTCGGGGGCGCATCTCTGCGGAAATCCTTACAAGTATCCGAACCGGCTGTGGAGATTGGAAAAGGAAATCCCTAGATGCATCTCTGAAACAGTGACATTTTTTTCAGTCAATGAACTGAGACTAGCAGTTCATTTTTATTCTGTAGGGGGATCTTTCTTGGATGAAATTCTGAACACTATTCAAAGAAATAAGCAGCTAGCATTTGTTCAAGAATATACTAAGTCTGTGAACATTGTTTGTTTCTCTCTAGCAAGTTATTCTATAAATACTGAACACTATGCAAGGAAATCAGCAGCCGCCATTGTTCAAGAATGTACTAATTCTCTGAACATTGTTTTGTTTTTCTGTAGCAAGTTATTTCTATAAATACTGAACATTGCAAGGAAATCAGCAGCTTTCATTGTTAAGAGAATGAGCTAATTCTCTGAAAAACGTGTTGTTTTTCTGTAGCAAATTATTGTATGAATTCTGAACATCTGTGCAAAGAAACTGAGCTCTGAACATTATTCAAACAACAGAGATAGAGCACAATCTGTATATACATGAGCATTAAGCTAGAAGAATTCCTAATGTTACTGTATTCCTTGTGTTTTTGGTTTTTTTCTCTTCCATGCTGTAGCACAGAGACCATAAGTTTCATTGTTGTTGATTTTTGGTCAGTTACAAAGTCCAAACTATTTGTCAGATAAAGACAACTCATTTTTAGCAGTTCATAATATTGTCGCTGTTTAGGGTCTAGTGTTTCCCTCCTTGCTTTTGCATCACGACGCTTCACCCATGTTTTGACTATTTAAGTTGGTGTACAACTGTACATGGTATGTAAATATAATAGTCTGTTCTAACCTATTCTCTGCTTTTTTCCAGAGCGTGGGCTCCGAACATTCAGCAAAACAGGGACATTGTGAATTTACTAGATTGCGACAAGTCTACACAGGGAATAGGCCGAGTTTGCAATGAGCAGCTTGCAGAGCTACTATGGCCTGAGTTCTCAAAAAGGAGATGGCATGGATTTAAGTACATTAATGTCCTTGTACGACGGACGCCGAGACGAGCACGTGACACCA
>NW_021233365.1:0-2115 GCF_002162155.2 Triticum dicoccoides | reverse complement strand
GAAGAAGCCATCTAGCTACTAGCTATGGACACGAAGGTCTGAAGTAAACTACTCACACTTCATCAGAGGGGCTATGGTGATGATGTAGAAGCCCTCCATGGTGGATGCCCCCTCCGACGGAGCTCCGGAACAGGCCCCAAGATGGGATCTCATGGATACAGAAGGTTGCGGCGGTGGAATTAGGTTTTTGGCTCCTGTTCTGATCGTTCGGGGACACGTAGGTATATATAGGAGGAAGGAGTACATCGGTGGAGCTCCAAGGGGCCCACGAGGTAGGGGGGCGCGCCCAGGGGGGCGCGCCCTCCACCCTCATGACCTCCTCGGGCACTACTTGGAGTAGGGTCCAAGTCTCCTGGGTCACGTTTGGTTGGAAAATCACGATCCCGAAGGTTTCATTCCATTTGGACTCTGTTTGATATTCTGTTTCTTCGAAAAAAAGGCAAAAAAACAGCAATTCTGGGCTGGGCCTCCGGTTAATAGGTTAGTCCCAAAAGTAATATAAAAGTGGAAAATAAAGCCCAATATAGTCCAAAACAGTAGATAAAGTAGCATGGAGCAATCAAAAATTATAGATACGTTGGAGACGTATCACCTTGCAACCCCTATTTTGACTAGGTAATGACACCGCAAGATTGAACCCAAAGCTAAGCACTTCTCCCATTGCAAGAAAGATCAATCTAGTAGGCCAAAGCAAACTGATAATTCGAAGAGACTTGCAAAGATAACTCAATCATACATAAAAGAATTCAGAGGAGATTCAAATATTTCTCATAGATAAACTTGATCATAAACCCACAATTCATCGAATCTCGACAAACACACCGCAAAAAGAGTTACATCGAATAGATCTCCAAGAAGATCGAGGAGAACATGGTATTGAGATCCAAAAAGAGAGAAGAAGCCATCTAGCTAATAACTATGGACCCAAAGGTCTGTGGTAAACTACTCACAACTCATCGGAGGGGCTATGGTGTTGATGTAGAAGCCCTCCATGGTCGATTCCCCCTCCGGCGGAGCGCCGGCGAAGGCTGCAAGATGGGATCTTGCGGATACAGAAGGTTACGGCGGTGGAAATAGTTTTTCATTGGCTCCCTGGATGTTCTCGAGGTACGTGGGTATATATAGGAGAAAGAAGTAGGTCGGTGGCCGCCCGAGGGGCCCACGAGATAGGGGCACGCCCTGTAGGGGTGGGCGCGCCCTCCACCCTCGTGGCCGCCTCGGCTGCTTCTTGACTTGCAGTCCAAGTCCTCTGGATCACGTTCGTTCCAAAAATCACACTCCCGAAGGTTGCATTCCGTTTGGACTCCGTTTGATATACCTTTTCTTCGAAATACTGAAATAGGCAAAAAAAATAGCAATACGGGTTGGGCCTCCGGTTAGTAGGTTAGTCCCAAAAATGATATAAATGTGTAAAATAAAGCCCATAAACATCCAAAATAGGTAATATAATAGCATGGAACAAAAAAATATAGATGCGTTGGAGACGTATTAAGCATCCCCAAGCTTAATTCCTGCTCGTCCTGGAGTAGGTAAATGATAAAAACGGAATTTTTGATGTGGAATGCTACCTAGCATAATTCTCAATGTAATTTTCTTTATTGTGGCATGAATGTTTAGATCCAAATGATTCAAAATAAAAGTTCATATTGACATAAGAAATAGTAATACTTCAAGCACACTAATCAAAGCAATCATGTATTCTCAAAATAACATGGCTAAAGAAAGTTCATCCCTGCAAAAATCATATAGTTAGGCTATGCTTCATTTTCGTCACACAAAAATGCTCTCAAGTTCTACACCCCCGATGAAAAGCCAAGCAATTGTTTCGTACTTAAATAATCTCAAACTTTTTCAACTTTCACGCAATACATGAGCGTGAGCCATGGATATAACACTATGGGTGGAATAGAATATGATGATGGGGATTGTGTGTAGAAGACAAAAAAAGGAGAAAGTCTCACATTGATGAGGATAATCAACGGGCTATGGAGATGCCCTTCAATTGATGTCAACATGAGGAGTAGGGATTGCCATGCAACGGATGCACTAGAGCTATAAATGTATGAAAGCTCAACAAAAGAAAACTAGTGGGTGTGCATCCAACTTGCTTGCTCA
>NW_021233364.1:0-907 GCF_002162155.2 Triticum dicoccoides | reverse complement strand
CGGCCATGCAAGGCGACCACTTCACCAGCACGTTCATCCAGGATTTATGACAATATATAATCTGGTGAGTTATTTTTGTCCACTAATACATATCTAATCATGTGAATGCATCTATATGTGTACAAACTTTATCCTAGATTTATGGGTCTATCAATACCACACACACACAAACACACCACTTTCGTATTTTTCCAAACTAATAGTATGTACTTCTTGAGTAGCCCGTTCTAAGATCGGCCCTCACTATATCTTGAATGTGGCCTCGCTAGCTGCTAATAGTAGTGGCAGGTCCTCGTGATCCATCACGACGAGCTCACCATCATTTCATTTGCAGGTCAGGGAGACATATAACTAAGCTAGCATTAAATTCGACTTTGCTGGTCCTCAAAATAATAATCTCAAAAAGGTAAAATCCACTTTGCTAGTACCCCCACAACAATTTTGGTCAGAGTTTGATTTGAGATGTTTCTTAGCACACCATATCCACCGCATCTTGGCTGTCGCATGTAAAATCAGAGCCGACCTGGTGCCAAGCCTACTACAAGCTCACATCCCTTCGGGCCGAGCCTGTCTTCGCTTGCTGCTTGACGAGCCTGGAAACAAGGCCTGGCTTGAGCTTTTCCACAACTCGGCGAAGCTCGGTGCAGCTCCCGATCATCATCCTGGTGGAGGTGTGTGGGTTCTTCTTCCCCATCGGCAGCTTCTTGTCAGCACGGGCAGGCGATGGTAATGGCAACATTGGATAAATGAGTGGTTACCGGCTAGTATGTATGATGTTAGATAATAACGAGAAATAAACGAGACAAAGAGACACAGATTTTTACGTGGAAACCCTTGCGGGAGAAAACCACGGACGCACGAAGGCGCAATCACTATGATGGAGGAGTATTACAAGCACGAGACGATA
>NW_021233363.1:0-615 GCF_002162155.2 Triticum dicoccoides | reverse complement strand
GGTGATGCTCCTGAAGATCAAGAGGAACCAGACGATGTGCACGATGATGCTGCAACGGGCGAAGCTGCTGAAGATCAAGAGGAACCAGATGATGTGCCCGATGATGATGATCTCCGCCGGGTCATTGTCGATGCAAGGACGCAATGCGAAAGTCAAAAGGAGAAGCTGAAGTTTGATCGCATGCTAGAGGACCACAAAAAAGGGTTGTACCCCAATTGCGAAGATGGCAACACAAAGCTGGGTACCGTATTGGAATTGCTGCAGTGGAAGGCAGAGAATGCTGTGCCTGACAAAGGATTTGAGAAGCTACTTAAAATATTAAAGAAGAAGCTTCCAAAGGATAACGAATTACCCGACAGTACATACGCAGCAAAGAAGGTCGTATGCCCTCTAGGATTGGAGGTGCAGAAGATACATGCATGCCCTAATGACTGCATCCTCTACCGCGGTGCGTACAAGGATCTGAACGCATGCCCGGTATGCGGTGCATTACGGTATAAGATTAGACGAGATGACCCTGGTGATGTTGATGGCGAGCCCCCCAGGAAGAGGGTTCCTGCGAAGGTGATGTGGTATACTCCTATAATACCACGGTTGAAATGTCTGTTCAGAAAC
>NW_021233362.1:0-624 GCF_002162155.2 Triticum dicoccoides | reverse complement strand
ATTCATCTTTACCTAATAATAAAGGACGGAGGCTTTCATAGTTCTCCATCCATCATCTTTTTATATCCGTTGATTTTGTGTTAATCATAAAGATTGATGGCTAAGATTGAAAGATAGATCTATGTACTGGATTGGACCAAAACAGGGAAAGGAGGATTTTATGATGTTCATACGTCTCGCTCAGTAGAAGAAAAAAGGCAACCGAACGCTCCAGGACGCCCCGATCGATAGAAAAGGAAACCAAACGCTGCACGTAGTATGGAAGAAAACGAAAAATAAATCAATCACACGAGGGAAACAATTCTATATAATTGGATCTGCTCCTTACGTCCGGTTCACGCCTCACAAAAGGCCTCCACGCCGGCGCGACGCGCCGCTCCCATCGGCCTGGGACGCGCCCGGAGGGCGGAGGCAACGCCATGGAGGATGATGTCACCAACAAGGACTTCCGCTTGGTCTCTGATGAGTCGCCGTGTGGGTTGATGACACTAAGCTTCCGGGGTCGCTGTGATGGACGGTGCCACTGCACGACGAGACATCGTCGAGCCAGATGTCCTGCCATGAATGGAAGCGACCCGGCCGGTCGGCATTCTGAAGCTGTCGGACGCAATGATGCGCGGACCG
>NW_021233361.1:0-544 GCF_002162155.2 Triticum dicoccoides | reverse complement strand
GTTTAGCTGTAGCGCCTTATCAGTAGCGCTCCTTCCCGCGCTACATAGGCCTAAAACCCGCGCTGCTGCTAGGCTTTTCCCTAGTAGTGTTAGCTCAAAGCTCCATTCACAAAACTTCTTTGGGAGATTGTTGCTTGGTATGTGACTCCTCCATTGGTCCAATTAGTTTTTGTTCTAGTGCTTTATTCATTGCAAATCCTTGCTGCCTTGGTGACCCTGTTCTTGAGCTTGCATGTTAAATTTTTGAGGTCCCAAGCAATTCCAATGCATGATATAGGATCTAGGCACTTATAGGAGTAGTTGCTATCAATCTTGTTTAGTTTTATTCACTTTTATTTTGAAGTTACTAAAATTTCAGATTTTTTCAGAAAAAGAAATATGCTTAGGAGAATGTACCAAGGTGGCTCCTCGGCAAAGAAAGGGCCAAGGATTGCTATATGAGAGCAAGACATTAAATTGCCGAGGGATGCATATGTACGGGCTTGTGAGTGGCCATCCGATGATTTTATGGTCGAAGCAGGCTTCAAGGAGGAATTTGACGCGT
>NW_021233360.1:0-1819 GCF_002162155.2 Triticum dicoccoides | reverse complement strand
CAACACTCACAGTTTTGGCCAATTCTGACAGGATTCGTGGGCTATTACTCACCATTTAGGGGTCCCGAAGCGATTTCCATGGTTGTTGAACCCCACGGTGCATTTAGGTGTCGGTCATCAACACTCACGTTTTGGGGCCCCGGTGTGATTTCCACGATTAACGAACGGCGGGGTGCGTTTACGTGTCGGTCATCAATACTAGTAGTTTTGGCCAATTCTGGCCCTTTTCGTGGACAATTACTCACTGTTTTGGGGCCCCGACATGATTTCCACGATTAACGAACCCCCTGGTGCGCTTACGTGTCGGTTATGAACACTCACAGTTTTGGCCAATTCTAACGCGTTTTGTGGACTTTTAGTCACCGTTTTTTGGTCCTGAATTTATTTCCATAGTTGTTGAACCCCAAGGCGCACTTACGTGTTAGTCATCAACACTCACAGTTTTGGCTGATTCTGGCCTGTTTCATGGACTATTACTCACTGTTTTGGGGCCCCGGAGTGATTTCCACGGTTAACGAACCGCAGGGTGCATTTACGTGTCGGTCATCAACACTCGCAGTTTTGGTCGATTCTGGCCTGTTTCTTGGACTATTACTCTGTTTTTGGGTCCAAGCGTGATTTCCACGATTTACAAACCCCGTGGTGCGTTTACGTGTCGGTCAATGACACTCACAAATTTGGCCAATTTCTGGTCCGTTTTGTGTACTATTACTCACAGTTTTGGCGTCCGAGATCGATTTCCACGATATACAATCCCCGAGGTGCGTTTGCGTCTCTGTCGCCAACACTCACAGTTTTGGCCAATTCTGACGCGATTCGTGAACTATTACTCATCATTTAGGGGTCCCGAAGCGATTCCATAGTGGTTGAACTCTAAGGTCCGTTTACGTGTCGGTCATCAACACTCACAGTTTTGGCCGATTCTCGCCCGTTTCATGGACTATTACTCACCATTTTGGGGCCCCGAAGTGATTTCCACGGTTGTTTGACCCCATGGTGCGCTTACGTGTCGATCATCAACAAGCGCACTTTGGGCCGATTTTGGCCCATTTCTTGCATTATTACTTAGTTTTGGGTTCCCGGAGTGATTTCCACGATTGACGAACTCCGGGGTGCATTTACGTGTCGGTCATAAACACTCTCAATTTTGGCCAATTCTCGTCCGTTTCGTGCACTATTACTCACCGTTTGGGCGTCCCAGAGCGATTTCCACGATTGACAATCCCCGTAGTGTGTTTACGTGTCTGTCGTCAACACTCATAGTTTTGGCCAATTCTGACGCGATTCGTGGGCTATTACTCACCATTTAGGGGTCCTGAAGCGATTTCCATAGTTGTTGAACCCCAAGGTGCGTTTAGGTGTCGGTCATCAACACTCACTGTTTTGGGGCGCCGGTGTGATTTGCACGATTAACGAACCGCGGGGTGCGTTTACATGTCGGTCATCAATACTAGTAGTTTTGGCCAATTCTGGCCCGTTTCGTGGACAATTCTCACTGTTTTGGGGCCCCGAAATAATCTCCACGATTAATGAACCCCCGGGTGCGCTTACGTGTCGGTTATGAACACTCACAGTTTTGGCTAATTCTAACGCATTTTGTGGACTTTTAGTCACCGTTTTCTAGTCCTGAAGTGATTTCCATAGTGGTTGATCCCCAAGGCGCACTTACGTGTTAGTCATCAACACTCACAGTTTTGGCTGATTCTGGCCTGTTTCATGGACTATTACTCACTGTTTTGGGGCCCCGGAGTGATTTCCACGGTTAACGAACCGCAGGGTGCATTTACGTGTCGGTCATCAACACTCGCAGTTTTGGCCG
>NW_021233359.1:0-885 GCF_002162155.2 Triticum dicoccoides | reverse complement strand
CCCCCCCCCTCACTGACGATGCTGCCGCCGGCACCTGGAGGGGGGAAACGGACGCGTGGGGTCTACACGAAGGGGATCTTGTAGTGGGTCTGGCCCGAATGTTGCTCCAAAGTGTTCCTATGGGCTGACCTAACACAACCGGGTGGGGAGGTCCGCTGGTCAAAGCCCGTCCGTGCAACATCAAAGGGCTAGATCCCGTGGTCAAACGCTACAGGGTTAGGCGGGATGGGGGCACTGGGGCGGGGGGTAGCAATGCCACCGGAGCATCGCTCCGGGCCCTCATACATGCGGGGTGGTGTGGAGGCATGTCCGAAGAGACGGGACACGTCTCCGGTGCGTGCCCCCCCTCACGGACGGCGATGACACGGTAGTAGACGTTCTGCGGTAACGATGCGGCGTCTATATTACTAAATACTCAGAGCGCGATAAAATCAAGAGTTTTTTTGCACGACATGGGCACATGTGCTATAGGAACGATGGTATTTTTTCATAATTTTTGGTGATGGAGAAGTATCCGAAAAATTCCCTCTACGCGGATTGCCCTTCGCGCGTCTACGGCTGTGGTCGGCGGCCTCCGGGGGCTAGCATGCCGCCAAATCTTGCGTAGGTGGCCTCTCACAAGTCTGGAAGTGTTGTGGCGGTTGCAAACGCCCGGCAAGCGTGTCCGGGGTGTGCCCCCCCTCACGGACAGCGCTGCCGCCGGCACTTGGAGGGAGGAAACGGACGCGTGGGGTCTACACGGAGGGGATCTTGCTGTGGGTCTGGCCCGGATGTTGCTCCAAAGTGTTCCTATGGGCTGACCTAACACAACCGGGTGGGGAGGTCCACTGGTCAAAGCCCGTCCGTGCAAAGTCAAAGGGCTAGATGCCGTGGTCAAACGCTACA
>NW_021233358.1:0-3706 GCF_002162155.2 Triticum dicoccoides | reverse complement strand
CTATGTCCGGGGCAGCAGTTTACATAGAAATGATGGGCGATAGAGGGACGGACGGGTGGCACCAAAGAAGACACCTCGGCAACTGTGTGCCATCACTGTGGGCGGCAAACAGACGGACGGGCGGCCGTCGTGTCATTCGAATGCGCATCAGTCGCGTTCAATGGGAAGTGGCGCAGGCAGCGCTCTTTCAGCCGGCACATCGCTTAAATGTCGGCGTCAGTGAGCGGCCGCGCCCGCTCTGACCGGAATGCGGGGGCTAACGCTCTGGGGTGGCACTGACCGAAATCGCGCGGAATGAAAGAGGGGTTTTGGTTGGGTCAGGGCGGTTAGAAGCAGGCTTGAAAGCGGTCTAGACTCCCGCAATGCCCCCCCCCTCCCCACGTTTGTCTTCGGTTTGCGGGAGAAAGTACGTCTGAAGCGCTCCATGGACCGATACAAGACCACGTTGGATGAGTTTCACGGTCCAGACGCATGCGGGAGGTTTGCGGTATGGGTTGGAGATGCCCTAACAACACAAAACATGCTTTCTTATCGAACCTACATAGCCGTCCAATGTTTTACACATTTGTTGATTTCACCCTGAGGTGCACTTTGTCATTCAATCTGTATGGGCCCACTCAAGAGAGACACACCAGCCATGTCCTCTGCTTTGGCATATTCTGCACGAGGCTAATTGGGTCGTCCTAGTAAGTACTCCCTCCGTCCGGAAATATTTGTCGGAGAAATGGATGTATTTAGGCATATTTTAGTTTTAGATACATCCATTTTTATTCATTTCTTCAGCAAGTATTTCCGGACAGAGGGAGTAAAACTTTGGACCCAATCGACAAATTTAAAAATGCATGCCTACGAACTTTGGCCAGGATAGTTCTCCCCCTTTCGCAAATCCATCATGGCCAGCCGCGATGATAACCTAGAAATATTCGTCCGGGGATAGATGATATCATGATAACCTAGAAATCTAAGCTTCAGGTATTTTAACAACACTATTCAAAAGCCACGAATATGCCGTAATCCCTTCTCCACGACGAAACTAGCAAGCTAGCCTAGCCGACCTCGCTCTATCGATCGATCGGCTGCATGATGAAGACACGAGCGAGCGAGCGAGCAGATGGGAACGAAAAAGGCACAGATGTCTTCTGCAACTGCAATGCGTTCTCGAGTCAGATTTTGGCTTCCCTTTCGCCCTTGGCCGTCCGTCCAGAAAGGGTGTCTGTGTCTCCATCGATTCCTTGGGTTTTTGTTTGCTAACCATTGGTTAACGTGCCCACATTCCGATGCCAAATAGCCTATGTATTTCTATTGATTTTCATAGCTAGGTCAGGTTAAGAACGCTACTTGCTACTAAAGCCTACTATAACTCAGGTGTAGCATGTAATTAAATCGATGATTCGTGCGGTTGGTTAGTTAAGCAGAGAAGACGCTTTATGCTGCCAAATGTAGTCTCACGATCAAAACTCTCGGTGTAAAAAAACAGTAATAAGTTACTCCTGCATGCTAATCCCTGGGTTAATTTGGACATAGAAAATGCATTAGTCACCTAGCTGACGGATGCTTGATCACAAGGTCAGAACTCGGAACAAATTAAATAACTCACACACGCATGTCGTCGCCGGCATATAACACATTTCAATTCTTGTTAATCTCTACGATTTCTCCACATGACATGAAGCAAAGCCGTACTATATTTGCAAGGCACTCATTGACTATCGCTTTAGCAA
Source organism: Triticum dicoccoides (assembly GCF_002162155.2). Lineage (NCBI taxonomy): Eukaryota > Viridiplantae > Streptophyta > Magnoliopsida > Poales > Poaceae > Triticum > Triticum dicoccoides. The sequence goes on along the minus strand of NW_021233358.1, from coordinate 1,985 downwards.
TACATGGAATAAAACTAGACTGCTGCTTGCGCCGTTCCAGAGAAAACAAAGGCGTTTTCTCCGGCCGGCCGCCGGCAGTTGGTCACGAAGAATTCTCCACACGAGAGCTTTACTCCAACTGGAATCGCTCGCGGGTTTCACTATATATATCGAGCGAGAGCGCGCCTCTCTGCCCCATCAGATCAGCTCCAGAGCAAAGTCATCTTCTACCAAGGTAGGCAGCGTAGCTACTCGCCAGCTAAGCACCATTTCTGCAACACGAGCTCCGTTTCTTCCATCACCTCTGCCCCGGCCCGGAGCACGTACAGAAGCAGAGCAGCGTCGTATTACGGTTTCGGCATGGGTTCCCCTGCTCGTACCGGCAGTAGCAAGAGGGGCGCGTGGCCGTTCCTCGCCGTGCTGCTGCTGGTCCTGCTCCGCTGCTCGCCGTGCCAAGGCCGCAAGCTGCTGGTGGCGGAGGAGCAGGGCGGCAAGGTGATGCACTTCGAAGGCGGCCTGGTGCTCAAACTGTCGCCGAGCCCCCATGGCGACGACAACGATGGCGGCAAGGTGGCATCGGCGCCGAGAGGGTTCTCGAGGGCGGCGCGGTCGATGCGGTCCGTGCCCAGCCCCGGCGTCGGGCATTAGCCAGGCTCGGTTCTTTCTTCACCCGTTTCCTTGCAGAGAAGAGAAGTTTGGCCCTGTTTCCAGGGACCGGAGCTCTGCTTCTGCGTCGCCGTCGTCGTCGCCGCCGCTTTGTTTGTTCCTCGGCTTCAACTTTTTGGCTTTGAGATACTAGCATAGAGCTTGAATGAATTATGAATGAATGGTCCTTCCAACGGGGAAGGAAGGGTCTGGCGTGTGTTTGTGCATGTATTGTAAGCAGCTGCGTGATGCACCCTGGATTTTAACGAGGTCGACTGATTCAAGGAAATCTCAGTGTCAACGTTGCACTCCGTTGCATACTCTACTGCTTTGTCGTCCTCTCAATGATGTTTTCCACACATGTGTCCAACCTTGCCCTAATCTTTGCAAGGTACTACCTCCGTCCCGTAATATAAGAACGTTTTCTACACTAGTGTAGTGTAAAAAACGTTTTTATATTATGGAACAGAGGGAGTAACTTGTATTCCTATATTAATTAAGAAAGAAAATGAAAGAGAAGGGATGTCTTGTACCCGGAGGAGTGCCCACACGCATGGACCGTTGAACTTTGGCCGTTGCCTGGACACAAGAGGAGTGCCCACTTCCACTTTGCTTACGTTTGGCAGGACATTTTGAAAAGGACATGTGTGTAACCAAAAGGAATGTACGTATTATTACATGATAAATAATTTGCTAGGCCAACTCCGTCGCGGTTCACCAAAACGGACACCAAAAAATTTACATGAACAGAAATAGGGGTGGCCTTCATCCAATCGCACTCACCAAATGTATGATCAAATTTGAACAAATACTTAACAAAAAATTGGATGAAATTCTTGCAAACGGAGCGATACTTATTAATTTTGGTATATTTTACGACCAAAAGTACGAAATTTCACAAAGTTTCATTTAAATCAAACGAATTTTTTTCATAAAAAATAATCTAACCTACACAAGCTAACGGTCGGTGACCTAGGGCGTGTTTGGTTACATTGCCGACTCAGCCTGGCCCGGCGAGCCTGGCTCTATTGAGCCGGTTTGAGGGGATGCAGGCCAAAAAAAAATCAGATGCACATAGTTAGGTTGCCTGCATGTCCCTAGTTGCATGAGACAATCATTTTTGACCCAGCGTTTGGTTGCCCGTATTGCATTAGGTGCAGATATGACATGGTGTTTGGTTGCAACCTGCATAAGGTGTTGTCACCACTTCTAACTAGTGGTGACCTTACCACACACAATCTGAACATAGTGCCAGCTAGTTAAACAAATGACAGTTCATCCTAACTACAATCAAATGACAGTTCAAATTATTAAGAGCCATTGGCTAAATAGGGGATAGTTCATCGGTGTTGCTGCTTCAT
>NW_021233357.1:0-455 GCF_002162155.2 Triticum dicoccoides | reverse complement strand
ACCTGTTCAGTCATCATTTGCTGAAACTTATCATGAAGCTCCTTGTTCGATAAGTTCTCCCAGTCAATCTCGTCGGCTTGTGATCCTGGCATGGTTAGCAGCAATAGAAACACACAAGAATATGATCCTACAGACTACTAAGAAGTGGTGGTGGTGTATCACAAATCCGTCAAGCAAATCTCAAATTCTTACCAGTTCTTACCCAGCAGCAGGCGGTGATCGGCAACCGTTGTAGTCAAAAACTCTCAAAGCTTCGATAGAGCGATTACCAGGGAGAGTCAAACACACGACGTAGATGTATGTGGAGCTGGGAAGGCTTATAGTATCGTAGCAAAAAGGGTCAGCAATAATCAATTCAGAGATGCAAAGTTGAATAAACGCTCAACGACGTACTGTGCTGGTCCTAGGCTAGACTGTGCTAGAGACGCGAGCCTAGAACAGCAACAAAATCACGG
>NW_021233356.1:0-1229 GCF_002162155.2 Triticum dicoccoides | reverse complement strand
GTTCACCACACCACTCTCATTACCGACATAATCATTTCACTCTAGCCCATCACCCAGATGAACCAGACCTGACACGACTCTAAGCATAGCAGGCATAGCAAGGTAGGAACAACACATACATATGGCTCAAACAACTCCTACACATGCTAGTGGGTTTCATCTAGTTACTGTGGCAATGACAGGTCATGCAGAGGAAATGGGTTCAACTACCGTAGCACACAGCAGTTTGAAACGCGTTGTCTTAATGCAGTAAAAGAGAGCAGGAGCGAGAACATGGGATTGTATCGATATGATCAAATGGTTGGTTGCTTGCCTGATGGTTCGATGCACTGATACGGTTCTTCGTTAGGGTAATCACGGTACTCCTCGGAGGCAGAACCTGTCGCAAAGGACACCGATACACAACCATCACCAAACAATGTGCAACAATATGATGCATGCATGAAACATGGCAATATGAGTGTGTTGGGCTAATGCAACTAAGACCCGAAGGGTTTGAACCAATTTGAATCAAAGATTCAAATTTGAAACTCAAACATGGCCTTTTAGAGTGCTTTTCCTTGTTCTGCATTAAACATCAAGTTAACTTGTTTAGTCATGCATGAAAATAGTACAGATGGATAGATTGGATTTTTCTGATCATTTTTCATATATAATTTGTCTGATTTGGAGTTACAGAATAAAAGTTATGAATTTTTGAAGTTTAAATTATATTCTGGAATTTCCTGATTTAATTTAAATCCAGAAATATATATATTGCGCCAGCATGACGTCAGCACGACGTCAGCGGTCAACTGCGGCTGGCTGGGGTCAAACCTGACGTGTGGGGTCCACACGTCAGTGACAGGGGGGTTTAACAGAGGTTAGTTAATCCTAATTAAGGGTTAGTGGCGCTAGGGCCCACTGGTCAGTGTCAGGGGGTTAATTAACAGAGGTTGATTAAGTTTAAACTAATCCTAATCCGAATTAGCAGGGACGGGCCCCACTTGTCATTGAGCCAGGGGAGGTCAAACCCCCTGGTCAACCGGGGCTAACACGCCAGCGTTTAGCCGCCGGCGGCAGCAAACGCGGCGGAGGGCGCGGGATTTCCACTCCGGCACCCAATCGAGCAGCGGAAGGTACGCGCGGGAAGCTGGGGCTCGCGCGCACCCACTGGTGCGCTCCGTTTCACCGGAGATGGCTTAGATCGACGGCGGCGACCACTTGGGCGGCGGCCGGAGTTCGGGCGC
>NW_021233355.1:0-846 GCF_002162155.2 Triticum dicoccoides | reverse complement strand
GTTTTCTTCTCTCGCCGGGGCTCGACGAACCAGCTCTCCACGAGCTGCGATTAGATCAATAGTGATCTGGTCGAACAGTGCCTCTAGTGCACTTACATAGCGCACTAGGTGCAATAATGCGGGGTCCGTCTCGTGATCTCCATTGGCAACTTGGGGTGGTCTACCATACCCTTCTCGTCTGGGGTAGTAGTGGAACGAGCGACAGTTAACTCTGGGCGACAAGTGCCTGAGATGAACTATAGCCTCTCGAGCGGCTAGCTGGATAGCTTGTGGCTCAAAGGAAGTTGTTCTTCCGATGAACCGGTAGGGGCGCTCGGGTGCTAGACTCCTACCGTAAATGTGCACAGTGGCCCAGAATTGGCGGTCTTCACCGCCCATGGGTCCTTGATACACAACATATTCTGGTGGCTCCTCTAACGCGTAGGCACGACGGGTGAGGTTTGCGAGGATGGTCACAAAACCTCCAAGGTTGGTTGCTGTGGTTTCGTTGTGCACTATAGGTCCAGGCATTGTGGCTCGGTTTGGGGTAGCGACTGTGTGTGCTGGTTTGGGGCTAGCGCGCCCCTTTTTATAGGGAAAAGGGGACGGAATCTTCCTTCGCACGCTTGCGAGAAAAGACTATTTAGGGGCCGGTCACTGGCGCATGAGTGACAGGTTAGGTTGATAGGTTGGGCACCGACTGCCAAAGTGTTGGGTCACTGTGTGGCTATCTTGCACGAGAAGCTTGGCTGGGGTTTGGTTAAGGTCTGGTGGGTTGGTTTGCCTAAGTTTATTGACCTGGCTAAGATAGGATTAGCCAATGGTCAGCCTGGCTCTGATACCAAGTCTGTCACGACCGGTTTTCCG
>NW_021233354.1:0-1574 GCF_002162155.2 Triticum dicoccoides | reverse complement strand
GTCGACGGAGACGCGAGCGCATCCGCGCACGAAGGTACTCTCCGCCGCCGCCTCGGAACGGGCTCCGAACGGATACCCTTTCTTCGCGCTGTTCTTCTACTGCGGGCTCTGCCCGCCTTTCTCTGAATTCTTCTATGACATTATGAACACCTACGGGTTCCATCTCCTTGACTTCACCCCCAATGCTGTTCTGACCATGGCAGTTTTCGCACATCTCTGCGAAAACTTTGTCGGAGTCCACCCAAACGTAGCTCTTTTCCGCCACTTCTTTATGCCCCGGGTCGAGAGAGGAGAGCCTTTAGCCGGCGGAATCGCCTGGATCTCGAGAGCCGGCAAGAAGGAGGCTTATCTGGAGGGGGAGCTCCGCAGCAAATGGGAGGAGTGGAGAGCAGAATGGTGTTGGATTGTTGAGGAGAACCCGCAGCCGTTTACTGCCATGCGCCAAGCCCCAGCAGTGCGCGGCAATGATTGGAGCGCCCTGGCCGCGGACGATGATAAGCTGAAGATTGCCATCACCCGGATCTTGCGGCTCAGGCTTTCCGGGCTCACTGTAGGCGCTGTTGGCACGGATTTTCTTCGCCGCCGCATCGCCCCCCTGCAAGAGAGGAGGAGACCCGCCTGGGAGTTCAGGGGTCCGGCGGACATCATGAGGCTGCGCCCGGGCCTCAACTTCAACTTCACCGTCCTGGAGCTGGACGCGATGCTCAAGGAGCTGTTCAAGCACGACCCTCAGCATCCCGAATGGTCCAGGTTGGCACAGGGCGTCGTCCCGTTGTGCAACAATTCCTCGCTCGATCGCATCCGCGCAATGATTCCGCAGTGCGATTCGCATAGAATTGTCCCAACTTGGCAAGAGCCTGCCGACGACGTCGTGCAGCAGTTCTTCGATGGCTTGGTGGAGGTGGCGGTCCGTGCCGATGAACAGAAGAGCCTCACCCGCGACACCACCGATGCGGAGATGCGGCACATCGCCACCAGGGCGGAAGAGGCGGCGGCAGCCGCCGCTACGGGCGAGTTTGGGTTCACCGTGGAAGAGGCAGAGGCAGCCGAGGCGGCAAGCCTTGCCGATCGAGATGAGCTTGCCAGCGAGGGAGAGCTTGCCGAGCCCGAAGCCGAGTCGAGCGAGCCCACCGAGAGTGCGAGCGGCCCACCATCTTCAAGCAGCTTGCCGCAAGCAGAGCCCCCGGCTCCACCAAGAAGGCATCTCCGCAGGGCTGGGGACGTAGCAGGGCGGCAGACAGGTCAACAGCCGTCGCGCCGCGCGACGCACTCCGCCGCGACAAGCACTGTTGCCGCGGGAGCACCTCACGCCGCTGCGGCAACTGGAGCGGGGTCCTCCCGGACCGCCTCTTCTGATCCTGCCGCTGCTCCCGCCAAGCGGTCAAGGGAGCCTACTCCTCCGCCTCGTCGCGCCGAAAGAGGGCCGGACTTCGACCTCTCCGCGCTCAGCTCCGACGAGGAAGAAGAACAGTAAGATTCTTTGTTGTACTTGTATTTCTTCAACTCTTGTTGTCTTGTCTTGCATCTGATTTACTTTACTCTGAACTCACTCCTTTTCAGGACCCTAGCCCAGA
>NW_021233353.1:0-2290 GCF_002162155.2 Triticum dicoccoides | reverse complement strand
AATGCCACTTTTCATGTTAATGGTAATGAGCATACGGTACACTTTCCAAGGAAACAACCTCAAGTTCACAACATCAATTCTATTGGAAAAGTTCCAACTATCATTATTGGAGGTTCTGAATTTCCTCTTCCTACTGTCAAGAAAAAATATGATATTCTTATTATTGGGGATGTTCATATCCCCGTTGAGGTAACCTAGTGTTATTTGAAATTTCTCCGGTTCCATGTTATTTGGAATGAGTTCGTTAACAAGACTTGATCAACCTTGTTAGTGGATTCCTTTTGATGATCATGAGATGGATGAAACTAGAAGGCACAACCTTTTGTACCCTCTTTTTACTTTCTGTTATTTAGAATAAATAAAGCAAAAATAGTATTATCTGTCTGTTTTCTGAATTATCCATGCAATAAAAAATATCCCGAAAATAAAAGTTCTCCAAATGCCCTGCAAATTTAGTATGATTTTTTATGGAATATTTGAGGATTTTAGGCACTGAGAACACGGGAGGGGGGCAAGCACCTGGCCACGAGGGTCCAGGGCGCGCCCACTCTGACTTGGTGCGCCCCTGCCTCGTGGGCCCACGGTGGCCCCCTCCACTTATTCCTGCACCCACACACTCCATCTTCCTCCCAAAAAAATCCCCATCCAACTCAAGCACGAGTTCTAGCTCTTTTTGCTGCGATTTTTGATCTCCTTGCTCAAAGCTCCATTCACACAACTACTTTGGGAGATTGTTGCTTGGTATGTGACTCCTCCAATGGTCCAATTAGTTTCTGTTCTAGTGCTTTATTCATTGCAAATTTTTGCTGCATAGGTGACCCTTTTCTTGAGCTTGCATGCCAAATTTATGTGGTCCCAAGTAATTCTAAAGCATGATATAGGCTCTAGGCACTTGTGGGAGTAGTTGCTATCAATCTTGTATAGTTTGATTCACTTTTATTTTGAAGTTACTAAAAATTTCAGAAATTTTCAAAAAAAGATGAAGAGATTGTTCTTGAGAGGCTCTTCTAGCCAAAGCTCCAAGGATAAACAAGCTAAGGAGAAAGAAAAGGCCAAGTATAATCTTCCTCGCGTAGCGGAAGTACGGCTGTGTGAATGGCCTTGTGATAATTTCTTGAGAGTAGCCGGGATTTATGCATATTTTTATTCTTTGGCTGAAAATGCAGGCCTCACCGACTTCCTCCACGACCGGAGCGAACAGTATCTCTTACTCACCAATACTTTCATGCAAAACTTTTACTATTATCCTAAGAATTCACCTCCTTCAGTATCTTTTCATTAATATAATGAGGCTAAGGAAATGTCATTACGTAATTTTTGTGCGGCTTTTAGAATACCCTTTGAGGGTAGCTTAGATGAACCACATCATAAAGATGTGGACGGTTTTATTGACACTATTACTATAGGGGAATCGAGGAAGGGCTCCGATGCGAGAATCACTAGCATACATTTTCCTGTTTTATGCTACTTTGCCATATTTGCTAGTCGATGCTTAATTGGTCATGGAAATAGTGGAAACTTCAGTGTTCCTGATATTATTATTCTGCTCCATGCCTTATTCGCTGATTACACTTTTAGTATGGGTGCCGTTATTGCTAAATGGTTAAGCCTAAACCGTACAAAGGGCCCCATCTTTGGAGGTATCTATGTTGCACGCCTTGCTAAACATTTTGAGATACCTATTAGGCATTATGAGAAAGAGGAGACACTGCTGCCTCTTACCTTTTTAGATTACAGGAGCATGGTAGCGCATGCGTTTATTGTTGACAACGATGATAAGATGCTTCTGTATACACTACAAAAAAAGACACATTCGTGACATTTTGGGTCGAACGAAATTTTTTTCTGTCATACATATGACACTTCTATGACGATAATTGTGACAGAACCCGGTATCATCATAGATGTGGTCGGCTCCTACTTCTATGACAAAAAATCATGACAGAAAATGGGCTTTTCGTCCTGGGCGGGCCGGAGACGCAGCTGCATGACATTCTTTGGGCCGTCCATGACGGAAAAAACCATGGTAGAAGCGAGGGGAAGGAAAATTTCAGGGAGTTGCCAGTTACGGTGGGAGGTCGGGGGCCGAGTGATGCGAGTTTCTCTCATACACATACGCGCGTGTGTGTGAGGCATTGGCTCTAACTGAACCCGAGCGAGGCGTTGGGCCCTAACTGAACCCGAGCGATTGCACTGCAGGCTACGCGTTACTGAACCCGAGCGATCGATCCATGGCTGTTAACTAAACCCGATGGAGTGATTCTTTCGCTACTGCTGCTAACTGAAGCCG
>NW_021233352.1:0-419 GCF_002162155.2 Triticum dicoccoides | reverse complement strand
AACAAATTTTCGAACAGAGAACAAATTTGAAAATACCAAACAAATTTGGAAGCGCGAACATTTTTTGAGCAATTTTTGAAAATTCCGAACAATTTTTGAGAAATGCATACAGTTTTTGAATTTATGAAAAAAATTGAAAACACGAATTGTTTTCAAATTCTGAACATTTTTGTAAAAGCGCGAACATTTTCCAAAAAATGCGAACATTTTTTGAAAAAGAAAATATAAACTTGAAAAAAAAATGAAACAGAAATAGAAAAAGAAAAAAAACCGGTTCAGGAACCTTCTAGAAGGTTCCCAAAACCGGAAAAAACCAGCTGGAAACCTCTAGAATGTTCCCAAAACCGGGAGCGCTGGAACCGTTCAACGGGCCGGCCCGTTGCGTCGCTGCTCGGTCGCTCGCCTGTGCGAAGCGCCGG
>NW_021233351.1:0-1239 GCF_002162155.2 Triticum dicoccoides | reverse complement strand
GTGGGGCCCAGCCCTGTTAACTAATTAGGATTAGTTTAAATTAATTTTAGTTTAATTAATCACACTGACACGCGGGACCCACTGTCAGGTTTGACCCAGACCGTGTCCCGTTGACCTGCTGATGTCACACTGACGTCAGGCTGACGCAGTAATTGATTTTCTGGATTTAATCTAATATAGGAAATTCCAGAATATAGTTTAAATTTCAAAAATTCATAACTTTTAATCTATAACTCCAAATCAGACAAATTATATATGAAAAATGATCAGAAAAATCCAATCTATCCATATGTACTATTTTCATGCATGACTAAACAAGTTAACTTGATGTTTAATGCAGAACAAGGTAAAACACTTTAAAGGGCCATGTATGAGTTTGAAATTTGAATCTTTGGTTCAAATTGTTTCAAACCCTTCTGGTCTTAGTTGCATTAGCCCAGCACACTCATATTGCCATGTTTCATGCATGCATCATATTGTTGCACATTGTTTGGTGATGGTTGTGTATCGGTGTTCTTTGCGGCAGGTTCTGCCTCCGAGGAGTACCGTGATTACCCTAACAAAGAACCGTATCAGTGCATCGAACCATCAGGCAAGCAACCAACCATTTGATCATATCGATACAATCCCATGTTCTCGCTCCTGCTCTCTTTTACTGCATTAAGACAACGCGTTTCAAACTGCTGTGTGTTACGGTAGTTGAACCCTTTTCCTCTGCATGACCTGTCATTGCCACAGTAACTAGATGAAACCCACTAGCATGTGTAGGAGTTGATTGAGCCATATGTATGTGTTGTTCCTACCTTGCTATGCCTGCTATGCTTAGAGTCGTGTCAGGTCTGGTTCATCGGGGTGATGGGCTAGAGTGAAATGATTATGTCGGTAATGTGAGTGGTGTGGTGAACACGATTTGGTAAAGGTATCGATGAGAGGCCATGTAGGAGTACATGGTGGGTTGTTTCATTGAAGCCGACCTTAAGCACTGAGATCTGTATGTGTGATTTAAGATTCAGCTACTACCATGCATTGGGCCCGAAACCAATGGACCCTCTCGACTTCTTATTCACCCTAGTTCTCTGTCCAGGAGTTGCAAGTAGTTTCTGGTGTTTGTAGCCTACTGGAGGCCGTGGACAGCGCTGACCGTAGGGGTGGGCTGTGATGCGGTAGGTACGTGGCACGGTGTACCGAATACCCGTTAGGTATCTCGGGAACCCTGTTCACATCGTTTGGGGCTGTGAG
>NW_021233350.1:0-984 GCF_002162155.2 Triticum dicoccoides | reverse complement strand
GGGGGGGGGACAATGCTACTATCTTTTTCCACACTTGTGCTCAAAATAGCACAGTCTTGTATGTTGTCATTTTCATTTACTAAGTGGGAATTTTTCATTATAGAACTTGGCTTGTATATTCCAACGACGGGCTTCCTCAAAATGCCCTAGGTCTTCATGAGCAAGCAAGTTGGATGCACATCCACTTAGTTTCTTTTGTTGAGCTTTCATACATTTATAGCTCTAGTGCATCCATTGCATGGAAATCCCTCCTCCTCGCATTGACATCAATTGATGGGCATCTCCCTAGCCCGTTGATTAGCCACGTCGATGTGAGACTTTCTCCTTTTTTGTCTTCTCCACATAACCCCTATCATTATATTCTATTCCACCCGTAGTGCTATATCCATGGCTCGCGCTCATGTATTGCGTGAAGGTTGAAAAAAGTTTGAGATTAATAAAGTATGAAACAATTGCTTGGCTCGTCATCGGGGTTGTGCATGATGAGAGCATTTTTGTGTAACGAAAATGAAGCATGACCAAACTATATGATTTTGTAGGGATGAACTTTCCTTTGCCATGTTATTATGAGAAGACATGATTGCTTAATTAGTATGCTTGAAGTATTATTATCCTTTTGTCAATATGAACTTTTATTTTGAATCATTTGATCTAAAAATTCATGCCACAATAGAGAGAAATACATTGAGAAATATGCTAGGTAGCATTCCATATCAAAAATTCTGTTTTTATCATTTACCTACTCGAGGACGAGCAAGAATTAAGCTTGGGGATGCTTTATACGTCTCCAACGTATCTATAATTTTTGATTGTTCCATGCTATTATATTACCTGCTTTGGATGTTTATGGGCTTTACTTTACACTTTTATATCATTTTTGGGACTAACCTACTAACCGGAGGCCCAGCCCGAATTGCTGTTTTTTTGCCTATTTCAGTATATATCGAAGGAATGGAATATCAAACGGAATGAAACCTTCGGGAG
>NW_021233349.1:0-1156 GCF_002162155.2 Triticum dicoccoides | reverse complement strand
CCCCCCCCCCTTCCTTCCTCCCTCTCTCCCCCTTCCTTCACTCCTAGTCCAACTAGGGAAGGGGGGATCCTACTCCCGGTGGGAGTAAGACTCCTCCAGGGCGCGCCATAGAGGGCCAGCCCTCCCCCTCCTCCTCTCCTTTATATATGGGGCAGGGGGCACCCCATAGACACACAAGTTGACATTGTTTAGCCGTGTGCGGTGCCCCCCTCCACAGTTACACAGCTTGGTCATATCATCGTAGTGCTTAGGCGAAGCCTTGCGCCGGTAACTTCATCATCACCGTCACCATGCTGTCGTGCTGACGAAACTCTCCCTTGGCCTCAACTGGATCAAGAGTACGAGGGACGTCCCTGAGCTGAACGTGTGCTGATCGCGAAGGTGTCGTACGTTCGGTGCTAAGATCGGTCGGATCATGAAGGCGTACGACTACATCAACCGCATTGTCATAACACTTCCGCTTTCGGTCTAAGAGGGTACGTGGTGTCACGACCAGTTTTCCGGGTATTACATTCCAGAAAATGGCCATTGTGCTCACCAGCCCCAGGATTACTGTTAGCTGATGAGACACTGACTTGATACAGAATTTCCAAGCAAAATACAAAATATGTAGTACAAGACCATTCTGGCCTATGAGTACAACAAGTGATTTCTAGAGGTTGATGGCGGAAGTGGTTTGTGGATCATCGGTGTCTATGGGACTCCATTTCCCAACAGGAACAGCTGACCAGGTTAACTCCTATCTTCGCGAGGCTGCTATCACCGTTGCTTAGTTTCCGGGGCTGTCATCACGTCGCTTGTCAGGACCCCGACTCGATGCCACATCGATCTAGCATGTAACACCTCATATCACTTTGCGGCCTCACGCACGGTATTCCCACGGGTGTCGCCTTACCTTTTCCCGGGACCGTTTGCGCCTTTTGGCACACGTATATGATAGTGTCGCTAGCGTCCATATGATAAGGAGCCCGGGCTGACATGGCTAGTCGTAAACCCAAAGTGGCACAAACTTACAAGGACAGGCATCCATGACCCAGCATCGAACGTGTCGGTCATCAGCGAGTGAATCCAGGCTGTAGCACTGGGCTAGCAGGACTCCGGTGAACCGGGCTGTAGCGGGCTAACAGGACTCCGGTATTCATCGCGTGACATTTCC
>NW_021233348.1:0-1021 GCF_002162155.2 Triticum dicoccoides | reverse complement strand
CCTAGAGGCAATAATAAAGTTATTATTTATTTCCTCATATCATGATAAATGTTTATTATTCATGCTAGAATTGTATTAACCGGAAACATGATACACGTGTGAATACATAGACAAACATAAAGTCACTAGTATGCCTCTACTTGACTAGCTCATTAATCAAAGATGGTTATGTTTCCTAACCATAGACATGTGTTGTCATTTGATTAATGGGATCACATCATTAGGAGAATGATGTGATTGACATGACCCATTCTGTTAGCCTAGCACTTGATCGTTTAGTATGTTGCTATTGCTTTCTTCATGACTTATACAAAGTTCCTGCAACTATGAGATTGTGCAACTCCCGTTTACCGGAAGAACACTTTGTGTGCTACCAAACGTCACAACATAACTGGGTGATTATAAAGGTGCTCTACAGGTGTTTCTGAAGGTACATGTTGGGTTGGCATAATTCGAGATTAGGTTTTGTCACTCCGATTGTCGGAGAGGTATCTCTGGGCCCTCCCAGTAATACTCATCACCTAAGCCTTGCAAGCATTGTAACTAATGAGTTAGTTATAAGATGATGTGTTACAGAACGAGTAAAGAGACTTGCCAGTAACGAGATTGAACTAGGTATTGGATACCGACGATCAAATCTCGGGCAAGTAACATACCGATGACAAAGGGAACAACGTATGTTGTTATGCGGTTTGACCGATAAAGATCTTCGTAGAATATGTAGGAACCAATATGGGCATCCAGGTTCTGCTATTGGTTATTGACCGAGAATAGTTCTAGGTCATGTCTACACTCGAACCCGCAGGGTCCGCACGCTTAACGTTACGATGACAGTTTTATTATGAGTTTACAAGTTTTGATGTACCGAAGTTTGTTCAGAGTCCCGGATGTGATCACGGACATGACGAGGAGTCTCAAAATGGTCGAGACATAAAGATTGATATATTGGACGACTATATTCGGACACCGGAAGTGTTCCGGGTGATTTCGGAGAAAACCGGAGTGCCGGAGGGTTACCGGA
>NW_021233347.1:0-390 GCF_002162155.2 Triticum dicoccoides | reverse complement strand
CTTCACTTAATAAGAACAGTTTCTGGTCAATGGCAAAATCGATCTTCTCACACATCTCTTGATCGTGGAAATCTGGCACATGGAAAGTGGTTGGCAAAGTTGGCTTCAAGTTGCACAGCTTAAACATATCAATGCTACCCTGAGACTCCGCTTCATCATTTTTCTTTGACTTTGGTAAATGCTTCTCTTTCCAGCAAGTTTTGTCAATCAACATCTGTAGTGTGCTCCTACTGCTCATTGAGTTGATGCTGCTGCCAGGGTTGGCAGAGCTGCTAGTCCCCCTGGTTGTGTTGCCGCCTATACCCCCAGAACCAGGGCCATTGTCATCATCGTCATTGGTGATGTCGCTGTCTGCATTGCATCCCCCTTGATCATCACGATCAACATCCT
>NW_021233346.1:0-392 GCF_002162155.2 Triticum dicoccoides | reverse complement strand
GTGTTACTAAACCGTAGTTTCCTAGGATTGTTGAGTTCAAGCCTCAGTTCAGTTCCTACTACTTCCATATGTTCATAGCTGGCCTCAGAACCTTGATATTGTGATGTTGAGTGGTTATGCCACCATTTTGCAGGCTGTCTCAAATCTTTTTGAGTATTTACAGCCGTTATGCTGTCCGAGTCATCCCAGGTTTCTAAACAATCTGATGCATTTGCAAATCCCTTTCTCCTGTGTTCGATGTCTTTTTGGGCCAGTCTAAGCACACTATCCGGTGCATTGAGGTAATTTATTGCCTCGACATATATGTTGGAGTTATTATTACGACACTAGGTGTCTTAGAAGATTACCTAGTAATCTAGCTATGTTTTGTGTTCCCAGTGTGATCATTCTGG
>NW_021233345.1:0-1226 GCF_002162155.2 Triticum dicoccoides | reverse complement strand
AAGAGCTAGAAGCCGAGAAGGCTGCTCACTGCCGAAGCAGGGAGGAGATGGCCGGAATGGCCGCGAAATTAAAAGTTGCTACCGACCGCCAGGAGGTTCTTGAAAGAGAACGTCGAGCGGAACAAGAGGACCTGAAGAAGGCCGACGCCGAAGCCAAGGATGCCCGTAGTGCGATGCGGGCTATGAAGGAGGAACTGCGTCAAATCCGAGACATTGTGGCTGGAAAGCCCTTTATGCTGCGCAGGAAGTTCACGGATCCGAAGTATGCTCAGCTTGGCCGATTGTATGGTGCGAAGGATCCTTATCCGGACTTGGCAGCGAGTGCGGCGGACGCAGTCGTGCACTTCCGAAGCCAGAAGGGTCACGAAATGGAAGAGCTTTTTTGGTCTCAATTCCATAGTCCGGAGCGTCAACTTCCGCTGAGTGATCGGCTGGTTGAGTGGGCTGAGCTAAATAGATTGTCCGGACTTGCCATGACGGATGTGGTCACTCATCTGTGGCCGGGAAGACCCAAGCCGAAGAGTTATTTTGGCTTGTTGCAGCAATTCCTTGGGGCGGTGCCGCGTATTGGGGCGATGAAGCGGTCGGCGTGTATAGAAGGTGCGCGGATGGCTCTTGCCCGTGGTAAGACATACTGGGCTGAGATGGATGCCACCGCTGTTGCATCCCGGGGTTCAGATAGAAGCCGGTTCCCCACCGAGCACTATTTTGAGGAAGTCCTGCAGGGCGCTCGTTTAATAGAGTCGCAGTGCTCAAAAAATGTTATGTTTGAGTGACATGTATGATTTCTGAGATCATGTTTATAATACAATATCTTTTTATACTTGTGAGCTCAAGTATTGAACTATCTCCTGTGCGGCCGTATGTTTATGTATAATATGAAAGATGGCAGTCTTTGGCTTCAGCCCCCACGCACATGGTGCGGGGGTGTTTGCAAAAAGAAAAACGCTTTGTCACACTTAATCCAACGTCTTGGTCCTTTTAAGGAGGTGATAGCTTAGCAAACTAGGCAACCGGACTATAGTGCTTTATCACTTTCACTTAGCCATAGGAGCTCGAACGTGGGGCTACTATATAGCCCCTGGCGGCACCGCTCATCTCCGAACTCGGGGTGCATATGTGCCTGACCGGGAAGCGGTCCTTCGTCAAAGCAGAGGAATTCTAAACATTCCAATTGTCGATCGAGTGGTTGACCAGACTCTCGCTATATCATGACAGTCAGTTTT
>NW_021233344.1:0-2024 GCF_002162155.2 Triticum dicoccoides | reverse complement strand
TATTCGGCTAGGACTCTTGTTATCCTAGGCCTCTGGTGCATTATATAAACCGGGGCCAGGCTAGTCGATAGACATATACAACAACAATCATACCATAGGCTAGCTTCTAGGGTTTAGCCTCTCTGATCTCGTGGTAGATAAACTCTTGTACTACCCATATCATCAATATTAATCAAGCAGGAGTAGGGTTTTACCTCCATCGAGAGGGCCCGAACCTGGGTAAACATTGTGTCCCTTGCCTCCTATTACCATTGATCCTAAGACGCACTACTTGGGACCCCCTACCCGAGATCTGCCGGTTTTGACACCGACAATTATGATTATCCTTTTTTTGAACATTACTCTTTTAATATGGAAACAATTTATAGTATTCGAGTCTCTTATGATACTCCCACTATTCCGAATGAGAAGAATTTTGCTTATGTGGAGAGTAATAAAAATTCTATGGTTGTAGATCATGAAAAGAATGCTTTATGTGATGGTTATCTTGTTGAATTCATTCATTATGCTAATGAAAATTATTATGAGGGAGGAACATATGCTTGTAGGAATTGCAATAATATCAAGTTTCCTCTCTATGTGCTTAAAATCTTGAAGTTATGCTTGTTTTGCCTTCCTATGCTAGTTGATTATTGTTCCCATAAGTTGTTTGCTCACAAAATCCCTATGCATAGGAAGTGGGTTAGACTTAAATGTGCTAGTCATAATCTTCATGATGCTCTCTTTATGTTTCAGTTCTTATCTTTTATGTGAGCGTCATTGAAATCATCATACCTAGCTAGGGGCGTTAAACTTTAGCACTTGTTGGGAGGCAACCCAATTTTATTTTTGTTCTTTGCATTTTGCTCCTGTTTAGTAATGAATAATTCATCTAGCATCTTTTTAGATGTGGTCTTATGTTTTAATTAGTGTTTGTGCCAAGTAGAACCTTTGGGAAGACTTGGGTGAAGTCTTTATGATCTTGCTGTAAAAAAATAGAGACTTTTGTGCTCACGAGATTAGCTGCCATTTTTTACTGGAGAGTGCTTTTAGGTTGATTATTTTTGCAGATAATTAATAGACAAATTCCTCAGGTCCACCAATTTATTTCAGAATTTTTGGAGTTGCAGAAGTATACGTTTGATACATATTACTACAGACTGTTCTGTTTTTGACAGATTCTGTTTTCATTGTGTTGTTTGCTTATTTTGATGAATATATGAGTAGTATCGGAGGGTATGAACCATAGAGAAGTTTTAATACAGTAGATATTACAACAATATGAATTTATAATGAGTTTACAACAGTACCTAAGTGGTGGTTTTATTTTCTTATACTAAAGGAGCTTACGAGTTTTCTGCTGAGTTTTGTGTTGTGAAGTTTTCAAGTTTTGGGTAAAGATTCGATGGACTATGGAATAAGGAGTGGCAAGAGCCTAAGCTTGGGGATGCCCAAGGCACCCCAAGGTAATATTAAAGGAAAACCAAGAGCCTAAGATTGGGGATGTCCCGGAAGGCATCCCCTCTTTCGTCTTCATTCATCGGTAACTTTACTTGGAGCTATATTTTTATTCACCACATGATATGTGTTTTGCTTGGAGCGTCACTTTATTTTATTTTGTTTTACTTGCTGTTTGAATAAAACACCAAGATCTGAAATTCTTAAATGTTAGAGAGTCTTCACATAGTTGCACAATTATTTGACCACTCATTGATCTTCACTTATATCTTTTGGAGTAGTTTGTCTTTTGCTCTAGTGCTTCACTTATACCTTTTTAGAGCACAGTGGTGGTTTTATTTTGTAGAAATTATTGATCTCTCATGCTTCACTTATATTATTTTGAGAGTCTTTTAGAACAGCATGGTAATTTTCTTTGGTTATGAATTTAGTCCTAATATGATGGGCATCCAAGAGGGATATAATAAAAACTTTCATATAAAGTGCATTGGATACTATGAGAAGTTTGATACTTGATAATTGTTTTGAGATATAAAGGTGGTAATGTTAGAGTCATGCTAGTTGGGTAATTATGAAATTGAGAAATA
>NW_021233343.1:0-465 GCF_002162155.2 Triticum dicoccoides | reverse complement strand
AGTTTGCTCCCACTATTATTCATGAGAAGAAATTTGCTTATGTGGAGAGTAGTAAATTTTCTATGCTTGTAGATCATGAAAATAATGCTTTAGGTCCTGGTTATATTGTTGAATTCATTCATGATGCTACTGAAAATTATTATGAGGGAGGAATATATGCTTGTAGGAATTGCAATAATATGAAGTTTCCTCTCTATGTGCTTAAAGTTTTAAAGTTATCCTTGTTTTACCTTCCTATGCAAGTTGATTCTTGTTCCCACAAGTAGTTTTCTCACAAAATCCCTATGCATAGGAAGTGGGTTAGGCTTAAATGTGCTAGTCATATTCTTCATGATGCCCTCTTTATGTTACAATTCTTATCTTTTATATGAGCATCATTGAAATCATCATGCCTAGCTAGGGGCGTTAAACGATAGCGCTTGTTGGGAGGCAAACCAACTTTATTTTGGTTCATTGATTTTTGTT
>NW_021233342.1:0-630 GCF_002162155.2 Triticum dicoccoides | reverse complement strand
CACTTTTACCTTTCCATCATTGCTAGCCTCTTCAGTACTGTGCATTGCCCTTTCTCACCTTGAGAGTTGGTGCAACCTTCGCCGGTGCATCCTAACCCCGTGATATGATACGCTCTATCACACATAAACCTCCTTATATCTTCCTCAAAACAGCCACCATACCTACCTATTATGGCATTTCCATAGCCATTTCGAGATATATTGGCATGCAACTTTCCACCATTCCGTTCATCATGACATGCATCATCATTGTCATACTGCCTTGCATGATCATGTAGTTGACATCGTATTTATGGCAAAGCCACCTTCATAATTTTTCATACATGTCACTCTTGATTCATTGCCCATCCCGGTACACCGCCGGAGGCATTCATATAGAGTCATATCTTGATCTAGTTTTGAGTTGTAATTCATGAGTTGTAAATAAATAGAAGTGTGATGATCATCATTATTAGAGCATTGTGCCTTATAATAAAAAAGAAGAAGAGAAAGGCCAAAAAGAAAAAGAAAAAGAAAGGCCAAAAAAAAGAAAGGCCCAAAAAAAGAAGAAAGAAAAAAAGAGAAAAGAAAGGGGGACAATGTTACTATCTTTTTCCACACTTATGCTTCAAAGTAGCACCATGTTCTTCA
>NW_021233341.1:0-1012 GCF_002162155.2 Triticum dicoccoides | reverse complement strand
AAAAAGGCTGAGAAGCCTGACTATCTACCAGATCCTGTCGGGGCACAAGATCGTAGCTGAGGTAACAAGCTAAACGTCGAAGTCCAAGCGGAACTACTAGTGAGACTGAAGTCTCTCTGCAAAAACATAAAATAGGCAAACGTGAGTACAAATGTACCCAGCAAGACTTACATCAGAACTAACTACATATGCATCATTATCAACAAAGGGGTGGTGGGGTTTAACTGCAGCAAGCCAGCTTTGACTCGGTGGCTATCCTAAACTACGACTGCAAGCGACTCTTTTGAGGTGGCGCACACGAGTCCACATATTCACCATATCAATACACCACTATGGATCCGCTCCCGTCTCCCTACGAGAACGCCATCCATAGCACTCACGCTTATCTTGCGTATTTTAGAGTATCCACTTTCACTTGTCTATGAACTGATATAAGCAACCCAGAAGTCCTTTTTCCGCGGACACGACTATTCGAATAGATGATGTTAACCTTGCAGGGGTGTACTTCTTCACACACGCTCTCACCACTTACCGCCGTTTACACGACATGTACTCGGCAACCTTCAAGCGGAAGCCCAACGTGGGTGTCGGCCACGACCTACCTAATCACCTAAGTCTCTAGTCCAGGTTTATCGCCTATTCGGGTTCCATCCATGAGGAGATCCGGCCGGAGTTTCGCTCACAGCCCCAAACGATGTGAACAGGGTTCCCGAGACACCAAACGGGCGCCCGGTACACCGTGCCACGTGCCTACCGCATCACAGCCCACCCCTACGGTCAGCGCTGCCCACGGCCTCCAGCATACTACAAACACCAGAAACTACTTGCAACTCCTGGACAGAGGACAAGGGTGATCAAGAAGCCGAGAGGGTCCATTGGTTTCGGGCCAAATGCGTGGTAGTAGCTGAATCATGGATCACAAACACAGAACTCAGTTCCTGAGGACGGCTGCAATGAGACAACCCACCATGTACTCCTACATGGCCTCTCACCGCTACCTTTACCAAATCGT
>NW_021233340.1:0-2005 GCF_002162155.2 Triticum dicoccoides | reverse complement strand
TGAAGACAAAAGATAGTGCAATCATACAATGACTTCACAAGGACCAATAGTAAGTAAAGGGAAAGGAAGGATCAAACCAGTGACTCGTTGAAGACAATGATTTGTTAGACCAGTTCCAGTTGCTGTGACAACTATACGTCTGGTTAGGGCGGCTAGGTATTTAAACCTGAGGACACACAGTCCCGGACACCCGGTCCTGAACATGCAACTCAGGACACCTAATCCTCACCGTATTCCCCTTGAGCTAAGGTCACACAGACCTCGCCCAATCACTCTGGTAAGTCTTCAAGGTAGACTCCCAAACTTTCACAGACTTCGTTCACCGGCGATCCACAATGACTCTTGGATGCTCAGAACAAGATGCCTAACCGGATGGAGGATTCACAGTCCTCAAGTGTAATAAGTCTTCAGATCACACACACAGGAAGACTTAAGTGATGCCTAACACTCTTTGGCTCTGGGTGGTTAGGGATTTATCCTCGCAAGGAATTCTCTCTCAAAGGCTTCGAGGTGGGTTGCTCTCAAACGACAAAAGCCGTATTCTAACTCTGAGCAGCCAACCATTTATGGTTGTAGGGGGTGGGCTATTTATAGCCACTAGGCAACCCGACCTGATTTGTCCGAAATGACCCTAGGTCACTAAGGAACTGACACATGTTCCAACGGTCAGATTTCAAACACACACGGCAACTTTACTTGGGCTACAAGCAAAGCTGACTTGTCCGACTCTGGACAAGATTCGCTCTCATAGTCTTCACTCGAAGACATAGGTTTTGGTTAACATCACTTCAGTCATTCTGACTGGTTCTCTTGGACCCCACTTAATAGTACGGTGGTTCCTATGACTCAACAAGGAAGAAAAAGAACTACAAAAGATCTAAGTCTTCGAGCTCCATAGGCTTCATGTGATGTCTTCTCTTGTCATAGTCTTCAATGTGAATATCTTCACATACCACCTTTGACATCAATGTCTTCATACATTTTTAGGGGTCATCTCTGGTAGGAAAACCGAATCAATGAGGGACTTCTACCTGTGTTATCCTGCAATTCTCACAAACACATTAGTCCCTCAACTAGGTTTGTCATCAATACTCCAAAACCAACTAGGGGTGGGACTAGATGCACTTACACTATTGCACTGTTACTATCAAACCTTGGGAGTTACTTCTACGCGTTGCTTATATTACTATGCTATGCTATGCTCGTAGACGTGGTTTGGGTTTGAGTGAAATCCATGACAGATGTGAGATTGTTAATTAATGGTTCAACTTAAGGTGGCAACTTAAATAAACATCTGGGTGGATTGAGGCACCTGGGGAACCCGGTGTTGTCTGTATTTTTTCAGAAATCTCGGGGTACCCGTGTGATCTTCCTATGGACCGCCACCCGGGCTCAAAGGGAACTGAGATGATTCATGCTAGAAACTTCCGTGTGCGGCCACAAGCTATTATGGGCTCTAGCATAGTTGAGTAAGTTACGTGAAGCTCTCGGAGAGGTGGATCAGCAGGTAGTGGGTTTTGTAGGTTTGGTATGGTCTACCCGGAGTAAAGAGTTAATGTTTCTGAAAGACTGTGTCTCGGTCATCCGTTTCTCAAACACCTTGTAGTGCGAGAAATCCAACGGAGGCGATCGAGTCTTGTGGGGAAAAGTGCGCAAACCTCTGCAGAGTGTACAATCTAATCATGGTTAGCCGTGTCCCCGGTTATGGACAATCTTGAGTATCTAGTACTTGGGTTATCACATGTATCTCATCACTCTTAACTAATATTGTTGGGTTGTTAACTACTTTAATTTGGGATTGAGTTGGGGGTATCTTCTCAATATTGTTCAACTACCATGATAGTTAAATTAAAACCTATTCCTTTGTTGTAGGGAAAAATTGGCTTTTTGCAAAACTATAACCATAGAGCTTTCCACCAGCCAAATATGCATATAGTAATAGCATTATTCTGTTCATGCTCTACTGTGTTATGTTGCCAGCATATTCCATGTGCTGACCCATTTT
>NW_021233339.1:0-592 GCF_002162155.2 Triticum dicoccoides | reverse complement strand
CGTGGCCATCTTCCTTACTAAGTTGGGCAGATCTGAACGGCCTTGTTTGCGGTTGTTTACATAACATCCGTGATCGTGTGCTATGTGTTTTATATTTCATCATTGATAATGTTTGCACATGTGATGATACATAATATTGGTTGTAGGAAATGGCGGGCGAGGAGTTAATTGATATCATGATAGACATGGAGTTTGGAGAAGTGATGAAAGACTGGATAGAAGATTGGTCAGATGATGAAAATTCAGATCGTGAAGATCGGTCAGAGAATGGGAACGAATGGGACGATCTTAATGTGAGTGGCATTGTCATGTTCTAATTTTTTGGTGGCATCCGACAACATTAAATCTTTGTGTTGAAAATTTATAGATCGATGAGCTTGATGATGATCAGGAAAACAACTCGGAGCTCTTGAATGAAGATTACATTAGTCAGGTACGTAAGTGAAAATTTTTGTTGGCATGCAAATTGAATTTCTTCTAGAATATTATATGATAAGTAATTATGTATTTGTGTTGTATTTTTCAGTTCATTTCCGAATGTCATTATGCGTACGACTATTACGGTGAATCCGACGCGGAGACAGGCCTTAAC
>NW_021233338.1:0-386 GCF_002162155.2 Triticum dicoccoides | reverse complement strand
ATTCTACCAAAACAGATGCAGATGCCGAGGATGCCAGGTTAAGTGGCACAACCGAGCTCAAGTGGGAGTTTGATGAGGACCTTGGTCGTTACTATGTTTCGTTTCCAGATGATCAGTGGCGGAGCCCAATCGGGACGATCGGGGATGTAGCATTTGGGGTTGTCTTCTTTTCATTTGGATTTGACCGTAGTCGGTCTATGAGTGTATTTTGAATGATGTATGATCTTAATTATGTATTGTGTGAAGTGGCGATTGTAAGCCAACTCTCTTTATCCCATTCTTGTTCATTACATGGGATTGTGTGAAGATGACCCTTCTTGCGACAAAACCACTATGCGGTTATGCCTCTAAGTCGTGCTTCGACACGTGGGAGATATAGCCGCATC
>NW_021233337.1:0-632 GCF_002162155.2 Triticum dicoccoides | reverse complement strand
GTTAATTTCCAAAGGAACACCATGAAGGGACACTATTCGGGAGATGTATAAGTCTGCCAATTGACTAGCGGTTATACTCTCACGAACAGGTAAGAAATGGGCTACTTTGGAAAGACGATCGACAACGACAAAGATAGCATTATTCCCTCTCTTGGTTCTGGGAAAACCGGTAATGAAATCCATACCAATTTTATCCCATTTCCATTCAGGAATAACTAAGGGTTGAAGGGTGCCAGCAGGCCGTTGATGCTCTGCTTTTACACGACGACAGACGTCGCAATTAGCAATATACTGAGCAATTTCTCTCTTCATCCTAGTCCACCAGAACCTCTGGCGTAGGTCCTGATACATCTTAGTGCTACCGGGATGAATGGTGAGAGGGGATTCATGAGCCTCCTTAAGGATCAACTGCCGTAGATGCTGGTTCTTGGGAACCACTAGACGGTTCTCAAAGTACACAACACCATGATCATTTGTGGAGAAACAACTAGCACCTCCGCTAGCAATGTTCTCCTTGATCTTAGCTATTCCCTTATCTCGCTTCTGGGCAGCAATGATTTGATCCATAAGAGTAGGTTTCGCCACCAAGGTGGAAAGAAATCCTTGAGGAACAATGTGAAGGTTAAGCTTCC
>NW_021233336.1:0-2678 GCF_002162155.2 Triticum dicoccoides | reverse complement strand
GAATACACAGGGGAGGCTGGTGATGCTGATGAGGATATGGCTTTTGAAGAGAATAGAAAAAAGAGATCGATTGCGACAGAGCATGCAGTTAAGGCTACCACCGATGCCATGAGAGGAGAGGCGGCAAGCTCAGATGCTAATCAGCTGGCGCTCATACTGCATAGTGATGCCCCGCTGAGCCCTCCCCCGAAGAGGGATCCGAAGCGCAACAAGGTCTCAGAAGGCAAAGATGGTGTTGGCAACACAAAAAACCCGTTGGCAGGCTCCTTCGAGGGGCGCCGCCGGGGACAATGAGTGCCCTAGTGTGGAACTGCCGTGGAGCGGGTAATGCCGCGACAGTTCATGAAATTCGCGATCTCGCGAAGAAGTTTACCCCTACCTTTCTGTGTATCATTGAAACTCAAATAGATGGTGTTAGGGTAGAAGCATTAGCAGGAACTTTAGGCTTTGACTGTGTTATGCGGTCGATAGCCAGGGTAGAAGTGGAGGCATTGGTTTGTTTTGGAACAAAGAAATAAAGATTGAAGTTTTGGGTTACTCCGTGTATCATTTAGATGTCTCTGTGGAGGAACTGGGAAAGGAAAAATGGCGCATGACAAGTGTGCATGGTGAAGCTCAGACCAACCTGAGACACCAGACTTGGGATGTTTTGAAAAATATAAGCACGTTAAGTACGCTGCCGTGGCTCTGTATAGGGGACTTTAATGAAGTGTTACGCTTGGAAGAGCACGAAGGAGTTGGGAGACGCAGTAACGCTCAGATGCAAGCCTTTCGGGAGGCCACAGACGTATGCGGTTTGCTTGATCTTGGATACATAGGCCGTTTTTGGACTTTCGAAAAGAAGGTTGCAGGAGGTACATTTACGAGGTGCAGGCTAGATCGTGCGCTTTCCAACGCACAATGGTCTGCTATGTTTCTTCTGGCCAGCGTTGAACACTTGGAAGCTGCGACATCTGATCACATCCCGATTCTGTTGTAATGGGCCGGATCGGATAGAATAACAACTAAACATAGCTTCCGCTATGAAGTGATGTGGGAGACGCACGAAGGACTGAAAGATACGATATCCAGTGGATGGTCGGGGCCGCCATGCATGACCGTACACGAGATGAGACAGAAGCTAACTGCCATGTCAAAGAACCTCCAAGTGTGGAGTCGTGATACATTCGGTAGTGTCCGCAAAGAAATAAAACTGATGCAACAGGAGCTGAAGCGGCTACGAGATGATCCGGTGAGGACGGGCCCGAATCACTTGGAACTCAAAATTAACGAGAAACTAGTCGAGTTGTATCACCGCGAGGAGATCATGTGGAGGCAAAGGGCAAGAGTACAATGGCTTGCGGCTAGAGACAAGAACACGAGATTCTTCCACTTGCGGGCTAGTCTAAGGCAAAAAAAGAACATGATAAGGGCCCTACAGAATTCTTTGGGAGTTTTAGTGGAGGATCCGGTTGAGTTGAAAGTGTTGGCAAATGAGTTCTACCAAGATCTCTATACTTCAGAGGGCGTGCATGATATGGAGGCTGTTCTACAACATGTACCGAGGAAGGTAACGGCTGGCATGAATGCTAATCTTTGTGCCCCATATACTAGTGATGAGGTAAAAACGACGCTTTTCCAAATGTTCCCAACTAAGGCACCAGGGCCTGACGGCTTCCCAGCTCATTTTTATCAACATCATTGGGACATATGTGGAGAAGAAGTGACTAGAGTGGTGCTCAGGATTGTTAGGGGGGGAAGAAAGCCCCGAGAGCATCAATGACATAGTTTTGGTTCTTATCCCAAAAGTCACTAATCCCTCCCTCCTGTCACAGTTCAGGCCTATCAGTTTATGTAATGTTTTATACAAGATTGCCTCTAAGGTTGTGGCCAACAGGTTGAAGCTAATCCTGCCGGATATTATACCAAGGGAGCAATCTGCTTTCGTTCCTGGAAGGTTAATCACGGATAATATCATTTGTGCATATGAGTGTCTACACTTCATGAAGAGGACCAAGTCTAAGAATAACATTTTTTGTGCTTTGAAGTTGGATATGATGAAGGCGTATGACAAACTTGAATGGCCCTACCTGCAAGCCATCATGGGCAAGTTGGGTTTTGAGCAGCAATGGATAGATATTGTGATGGGCATGGTATCCTCAGTTTCCTTTTCAGTTATGTTCAACGGAGAGAAGCTTGACAGTTTTCAGCCTACTAGAGGAATCAGGCAGGGAGATCCAATCTCCCCCTACCTATTTTTGATTGCAGCAGAGGGCCTTTCGTGCCTCCTGAAATCCAGTTCTGAGTCATCAGCTTTGGTCGGTGTGAAAGTGGCTCCTACAGCGCCATCTATTAATCACCTTCTGTTTGCAGATGATAGCCTTTCTTTTCAAATCTAGCGTGGAGGGAGCTAATGCAGTGTCAAACCTACTGGAATCTTACTGTAGTGCTTCGGGGCAGAGGATTAATCATGACAAATCCTCAATTTTCTTCAGCAGGGGATGCAGTCAACCCCTGAGGGACAGCATGAAGAACATCTTACAGGTCCAGAACGAGTCATTGACAGACAGGTATTTGGGGATGCCTACTGATGTGGGTCATTCCAAGACTGGGACTTTCAAATATCTCGTGGACAGGGTTTGGGACAAGGTAAAAGGCTGGATGTAGAAACTTCTGTGAGTGGGTGGTAAAAAAGTTTT
>NW_021233335.1:0-928 GCF_002162155.2 Triticum dicoccoides | reverse complement strand
CGGAAGTAACTTGTCTGAGTACAGACAACTAGTAAAATAAAAGAGGCTTGGAAAGCCTAGCTATACTACAAGGTCCTTCACAAGCTCAGGGTCACCACCTGGGCCTTTAGCCTACTCGTTGATGTCAACGTCTACATAGAACCCATCAGAAGGGGTTGCAGCGTCTTCTGTAAAAATGTAAATTATAGCAACATGAGTACAAAGGTACTCAGCAAGACTTACATCAGATCCTACATACATGCATAGTATCAAGAAGGGTTGGTGGAGTTATTGCAGCAAGCCAGCTTTGACTCTTGGCTAGACTATCCTACGATACTCCAACTTGAAATGGTTTTGCGCACACGAGTCCACTACTCACCACTTCAATACACTACCGAGGATCCACCTCCGTCTTCCTACGGAAGAGCCATCCTCGGCACTCACACTTATCTTGAGGCTTTTAGTAGTTTCCATTTACTTGTCTATGAACTGTATAGGTAACCAAGTAGTCCTTTACCGGGGACGCGGCTATTCGAATAGATTATGATAACCCTGCAGGGGTGTACTTCTTCATACATGTTTCCACCACTTAGCGTCTGCACACGACATGTGCTCGGCAGACTTCAAGCGAAAGCCGACGTGGGTGTAGACCACGACCTACCTAAACACTTAAGCCTCTAGTCCAGGTTTATCGCCTATTCAGGTTCCATCCGCAGGGAGTCCGGCCGAGGTTTCCCATACGGCCCCGAACGATGTGAACAGGGTTCCCGAGATACCTAACGGGTATTCGGTACACCGTGCCACGTACCTACCGCATCACAGCCCACCCCTACGGTCAGCGCTGTCCACGGCCTCCAGTAGACTACAAACACCAGAAACTACTTGCAACTCCTGGACAGAGAGCTAGGGTGAATAAGAAGTCGAGCGGGGTCATATTTCAGGGCCCAAT
>NW_021233334.1:0-1331 GCF_002162155.2 Triticum dicoccoides | reverse complement strand
AACAAATACAAAATCTCACACTTATAGAAATAGAGATGTTGCTAAGGAGAGGTGGAAAGTCATTAAAGGATTATGAAGGAATTCCATTACCAGATAGCAACTCACTACAAGGTCTGCAAAATAGGTTGGTAAGTGAAGAGCTTAACTATGACAGAGATTCTCTACAAATAGAGAAAGTGGAACTACTTGCAAAGTTAAATCCAAAACAGAAACAAGCTTTCGATGCAATAGTTCAATCTGTAAATAGCAGACTAGGCAAATTGATATTTGTCAATGGATATGGTGGAACAGGAAAAACATTTCTTTGGAAGGCAATCACGACATCACTACGATCTCAAGGAAAAATAGTTTTAGCTGTAGCATCCAGTGCAATAGCAGCACTTCTTATACCCGGGGGAAGAACTGCACATTCAAGATTTCACATCCCATTAAACATCACTAATGAGTCCACATGTGACATCAAGCAAGGATCCTATCTTGCAGACCTGCTAAAGAAAACATCCTTAATTATATGGGATGAAGCACCTATGGCGAACAAACATTGCTTTGAAGCATTTGACAAGAGCTTGAGAGACATCCTAAGGTTCACAAATGAAAGTAGTGCAGATAAACCATTTGGTGGGATGACGGTAGTGATGGGAGGTGACTTCAGACAAATTCTTCCAGTAATACCGAAAGGGCGAAGATCTCACATTGTAGATGCATCCTTAAAACGTTCCTACTTATGGAACCACTTTGAGGAATTCAAGCTCACTGAGAACATGCGCATTTCTGCACTAACAGATACTCCAGAAGAACAAAAGAAGACCGCAGATATTGCAGACTGGATTCTAAATATTAGAGATGGATTAGTTGGAAATAAAGAAGAAGAGACATGGGTAAATATACCAGAGGACTTACTACTGCAAAAAGGAGAGAACCAATTAGAAACAATCATCAACAGCACCTATCCAAACCTATGGACGAACTACATGAACCGAATATACTTAGAAGAGAGAGCCATCTTATGTCCACGAAATGAGATGGTCGATGAGGTAAATTCTTACATAATGGGTAGAATAGAAGGTGAGGAGGTAACCTATCGAAGTTCAGATACAGTGTGCAAAGCAATGTCAAATTCAGAAGATGGAGACCATTTGTACCCAACAGAATTCCTGAATAGCTTGAAGTGCCCTGGAATACCAGATCACGAAATACGGCTGAAAGTTGGACTGCCAGTTATGCTGCTACGGAATATCAACCAAAGCGAGGGCTTATGCAATGGTACGAGACTAACTATAACACAACTAGGTAAATGGTTCATAGAAGCTCAGATAATAACGGGGACAAAC
>NW_021233333.1:0-837 GCF_002162155.2 Triticum dicoccoides | reverse complement strand
GACTCGTCTTGGCAGTAGAACCAAGTCGACTGCCACCCTCTGACCAACTCAGGAAGGGTCATGGCCGGGAAAGTGCTCTTATTCCTCATCTGAATCCCAAGACCCCCGCACATCTGAATGACCTTGGTCCTCTCATCACCCGAACTCGCCTTTTTCACCGTCTGAGAGCGACAGGTGAATATGTGCTTGAAGAGACCCCAGTGCGGTCGACAACCCAGGAAGTTCTCGCACATGGACATGAAAGCAGCAAGATGGCGATAGAATTGGGAGTAAAATGGTGGAGTTGCGCCCCAAAAAAGTTCAGAAACCCTCGGAAGAAAACACGCGGCGGCAAAGAGAATCCACGATCTATGTGAGTGGCCAGGAGAACCCACTCACCCTCCTGCGGCTGCGGTTGGCACTCGGTCCCCGAAAGCCTCGCTGACCCGTGGGGGATCAGTCCCTCATTGGCTTGGTCATTGAGATCTTTCTCAGTGATGGTCGAGCGGATCCAATCCCCTTGGACCCAACCCTTCGGCAGGAGGGACCTTGACGAAGATCCGCCCCGACTGGACGGTCTCCCCTTCGCTTTCCCCGTCGCCGTCGCCTTCTTCGCGCGCTCTAGGGCCGCCGTCTTCTCCTTCACCATTGTCGCCGGCGAAGCGCGCAAGGTGTGGATAGGCGGAGGCGAGAGCAGGCGCGGTGGGCGGAGGCAAAGAGGGAAGAGAGAAGAGTGAGAAGGCACTGTTCAAAAGGCCCTCCCCCGGCGCTTTATATAAGGGCACTTCCAAGTGGCTGACGAGTGGGTCCGGGCGATCCTGACACATCTCGAAACAGTCACGCACGCACGATACGTGG
>NW_021233332.1:0-599 GCF_002162155.2 Triticum dicoccoides | reverse complement strand
TTGTTGAACCCCAAGGTGCGCTTACGTGTCGGTCATCAACATTGGCAATTTTGGCCAATTATGGCCCGTTTCATGGATTAGTTTTTGTCTATAAGCTCACTGTTCAGGGGTCGCGGAGTGGTTTCCATGATTAACGAACCCAGGGGTGCGTTTACGTGTCGGTAATCAACACTCGCAGTTTTGGCCGATTCTGGCCGTTTCATGGACTATTACTCACTGTTTTGGGGTCCCAGAGTGATTTCCACGATTAACGAACCCTGGGGTGCGTTTACGTGTCGGTCAATTACACTCGTAGTTTGGCCGATTCTGGCCCGTTTCTTGGATTATTATTCACTCCTTTGGGGTCCAGAAGCGATTTCAATAGTTGTTGAACCCCAAGGTGCGCTTACATGTCGGTCATCAAAACAGGCAGTTTTGGGCGATTCTGGCCCGTTTCATGGACTATTACTCACTGTTTTCTGGTCACAGAGTGATTTCCTTGATTAACGAACCCCGGGGTGCGTTTACGTGTCGGTTATCAACACTCGCAGTGTGGCCGATTCTGGCCCGTTTCTTGGATTATTGTTTTGGGTTCCAGAAGCGATTCCAATAGTTGTTGA
>NW_021233331.1:0-1183 GCF_002162155.2 Triticum dicoccoides | reverse complement strand
TATCTACGAATTGCAAGATCTGTAGATGCTCCAAGTTGCCTGCCTTGTTGTTATACTTTATGCACCTGACTTCTTCCCTGAATCTCCATTAGTGTAAGATGCAGGGGAAAAGATATTTTAGCTAGAATCAATAATGCGCAGCAAGTTGATTAAGAAAATCTACGCCTATCCGTTTTATACAGACCGCACATACACTATTGATGTATGATTACCCTACAAACAAACTGAGCCTGGCACCAAGATAACCAAACATGTCATTAAGTGAATGCTTAATATACAAACAGATTCTTCAGCAGACTTGTGTATTCCAAATTCGCAGGTTCTATGCCATGTACTTCGGAACTAAAGGAAGGAATGGACATGACTTATTACAAAATCCTCCTTGAGGTACCATGCAGCGCAAAGTAATGCAACCAAATATAACTCATCAGATGCTGGTCATGGTACCCTATTCTGCTAAACACTGGTACTCTGTAAATTAATCTTATCATTGTGAATTCAGGTTACAAGTTACATACCTGTCTTCCATCCAGGAAATACTGTAAAGATCACCTAAGCAGGTAATATACTCAGAAGGAGGCGATGGCTCCATTCCTGGGCAGTATGTACCCCTGGTGCTTTCTTCTGCATTAGATGCTATTGTGACATAAATATTGAGGTCTGCAAGCATCAAACCCTAAAAAATAGTGCCACTTTCACAAGCTTCCACATATATACAGGACAAGGTGACCACAAAAAAGTACCATTTTTGCGTAGGTGTTGGATGCATGTTTTTCTTGTAAGACATTGATAAAATCCGCAGCATAGAGATATGGCAGGTTAGGCATACCTGAAACTTGCAAAGGTCAATACACAAGATGAACAAAACAAATTAATACAACAAAACAGAGGATATAACTTCCACACGTGAAGGACTCCAGAACCCCCGTGATCTGAGTAGTAGATAAATATATATGGTCATTTGGTTTGCTCCCTCCAGTGACTGCAGTTTTATTGCCCAAGAGAACTGCATAGAAGTTCTTCGCAGTAACTATCTGAAAACTTTCCTGGTAGGACTGAGGAAACACAGGTACCTCGATGACATTCATGATGCTGTCGTGGTGGTGTTCATCTCGTCATGGATTTTTCTCTGCCACCCTTGCTGGAAATCCATTGCCGGGTAGACAATTCTCACCCACTACAA
>NW_021233330.1:0-1010 GCF_002162155.2 Triticum dicoccoides | reverse complement strand
TAGTAGATCTCATCTACTAGGGCCGGCGCCCCCCTGGCACCCCTATATATAGTGGGGGAGAGGAGGGACTTCATACACCAGCCCCTGGCGCCTCCACCTCCCCCCGTTACGTCTCTCCCTCGTAGTCTCGGCGAAGCCCTGCTGCTGTGACGCCCTGCATCCACCACCACGCCGTCGTGCTGCTGGATCTTCATCAACCTCTCCTTCCCCCTTGCTGGATCAATAAGGAGGAGACGTCTCCCGTCCCGTACGTGTGTTGAACGCGGAGGTGCCGTCCGTTCGGCGCTGGTCATCGGTGATTTGGATCACGTCGAGTACGACTACATCATCACCTTGCAAGCTTCCGCACGCGATCTACAAGTGGTATGTAGATGCAAACTCTCTCCCTAGACTCGTTTCTTAGATGAACTCATAGATGGATCTTGGTGAAACCGTAGGAAAATTTTTAATTTTCTGCAACGTTCCACAACAGTGGCATCATGAGCTAGGTCTATGCGTAGTTCTCTTTGCACGAGTAGAACACAACTTTGTTGTGGGCGCGGATTTTGTCATCTTACTTGCCTCTACTAGTCTTTTCTTGCTCAACGGTATTGTGGGATGAAGCGGCCCGGACCAACCTTACACGTACACTTACGTGAGACTGGTTCCACCGACTGACATGCACAAGTTGCATAAGGTGGCTGGCGGGTGTCTGTCTCTCCCACCTTAGTTGGAGCGGAATCGATGAACAGGGCCCTTATGAAGGGTAAATAGAAGTTGACAAAATCACGTTGTGGTGATTCGTAGGTAAGAAAACGTTCTTGCTAGAACCCAATTGCAGCCACGTAAAAGATGCAACAACAATTAGAGGACGTCTAACTTGTTTTTGCAGCGATTGATCATGTGATGTGATATGGCTAGAAGTTGTGATGAATGATGAATTGTGATGTATGAGATCATGTTCTTTGTAATAGGATTCACGACTTGCATGTCGATGAGTATGACAACCGGCAGGAGCCATAGGAGTTGTC
>NW_021233329.1:0-1530 GCF_002162155.2 Triticum dicoccoides | reverse complement strand
AATAGGTAAGAAAATAAATCTAATCTAGGAAAACTGGAAATTCTCACCGAGCAACCTGAAAACTGATACCACTTGATAGAGGCGGGGGTGTCCCGATCTTTCGATGAGATGATAACTATCGATTTGGTGGAGACGACTTTGACGATCCGACTACAAACGTGCACGACGTTGCGCCTTAGCAATCGCTAAACCAACTCCGAGAGGTTATTGACCACGCCGGAGCACAATCAACCTGACCACGAAGGTCTATTCCTGCAAGCAATCGAAGAACAAGCAAGAATATGATAAAAGCAATCTGAATATTGCAAGTATATATGAAGTATTGATAAAGGTGGGGATCCGTAAGCGGTCTTGGTCTGGTCGTTGGACACAAACGAAGTACACGAAGTTGCGTTGGCTAACTCTTAACTAAACAAATCCCTAGGAAAAAGCTACTAGATGGATCTACTTATATAGGAGCAAGGGGTGGCGGCCAAGGAGGTGGGAGGACGTCCCAAGGCAGCCTAAAACTAACCCTAGGTCGTATAAGGCTCATGGGCCCAAGTGGAGGTGATGTAACACCTTTGGACTTGTAGTTTGACTCGGATTCTGCTGCAGCATCAGATTGTTTCGTCCACAACTCAACGCTCCGGACGAATTTGAAGGTGATTCCAATTGGGTTGGAAAGTGCACGAAATCTAGTTTCCAACAAAAAAAGAATCACCCAATTCGGAGTCCGTATGAAAAACTTGTGTGCGTTTTGAGTCAGGTATGTCTGTGCAGTCCGAATCTGAATCCAGAACGTGAGAGACTTGGACTCTATCTTCTCTTGGGCCAAAAGTGACGTGAGAGAACTTTTTGGACAGCAAATAAACATCTCTTTCTTCCTTATCTTCATGTGTGGATTGTACAAATGTCCCATACACCTGCAATTAGACAAAACACAAAAGTGTGTGAAGTATTTTTGTTCTGGATAACATAAATAGATTATTGAATAGTTTGCACTAGAAATCACCTGACAAATATGCATATATGCAATATTTTTGGTCATATCCAAGGTAGTCATGTCCTCATCAATAATGATGAATAACAACTGCCAAGTAGGATATATAACAACTGATGAGGACATCAATACAATTGTTACACCCACAGCCCCTGCTGCTATACATACTGGACCAATTACTAGAGCTCGTGCACGCCAACTAAATTACCAGGTACTTTCGTTTCTTGGTAATGATTCTAATGTTCATGAGAATATGATGCTGCCTAAATTGGATACATTTGTTTTGCTTACAAATGAAGGGCCTAGCTTGGAGAAGGATGAACATTGGAGCAAGAACAAGCATGGAGATGATGGCATGCGCAAGGGGAACAAGAACGGAGTTACAAGTGATGATTTCAGGACTTTGAAGCCACCATAATGGGTGCATGAAGCCTTGGACGAAATATACAAGATGCCACTTCCTAAATTTCGTCCCGAGGCTATTTTAGGTGCTGCGTCACCTTATTATTGGGCCAGGCCCATGTAATTTCGAAATACATAAGTATAGG
>NW_021233328.1:0-1417 GCF_002162155.2 Triticum dicoccoides | reverse complement strand
GAACTATCATGTAGTCATCAAAACGTGTATGTCAGATGTTCGCAACATCCACAAACCACGTTCAAGGTCCAGCACATCGAGCGGTGCATTAAGGACATAAGCCTTCTATTGTCCGCATAATTGCTACGGTCAACTTTCAACTATACTTTCTCTAGGAACATATCTATAACAGTAGAACTAAAGCGCGAGCTATTACATAGTTTGCAAAGGGATTTTGACTATGTTCAGGATAATTAAGTTCATCTAATGAACTCCCACTCAGATAGACATCCCTCTAGTCATCTAAGTGATTACATGATCCGAGTCAACTAGGTCGTGTCTGATCATCACGTGAGACGGACTAGTCATCATCGGTGAACATCTTCATGTTGATCGTATCTACTATACGACTCATGCTCGACCTTTCGGTCTCTTGTGTTCCGAGGCCATGTTTGTACATGCTAGGCTCGTCAAGTCAACCTAAGTGTTTCGTGTGTGTAAATCTGGCTTACACCCCTTGTATGTGAACGTTAGAATCTATCACACCCGATCATCACGTGGTGCTTCGAAACGACGAACTTTCGCAACGGTGCACAGTTAGGGGGAACACTTTCTTGAAATTTTAATGAGGGATCATCTTATTTACTACCGTCGTTCTAAGCAAATAAGATGCATAAACATGATAAACATCACATGCAATCAAATAGTGACATGATATGGCCAATATCATTTTGCTCCTTTTGATCTCCATCTTCGGGGCTCCATGATCATCATCGTCACCGGCATGACACCATGATCTCCATCATCATGATCTCCATCATCGTGTCTTCATGAAGTTGTCTCGCCAACTATTACTTCTACTACTATGGCTACCGGTTAGCAATAAAGTAAAGTAATTACATGGCGTTGTTTAATGACACGCAGGTCATTCAATAAATTGAGACAACTCCTATGGCTCCTGCCGGTTGTCATACTCATCGACATGCAAGTCGTGATTCCTATTACAAGAACATGATCAATCTCATACATCACATATCATTCATCACATTCTTCTTGGCCATATCACATCACATAGCATACCCTGCAAAAACAAGTTAGACGTCCTCTAATTGTTGTTTGCAAGTTTTACGTGGCTGCTATGGGTTTCTAGCAAGAACGTTTCTTACCTACGCAAAACCACAACGTGATATGCCAATTCCTATTTACCCTTCATAAGGACCCTTTTCATCGAATCCATTCCGACTAAAGTGTGAGAGACTGGCACCCGCTAGCCACCTTATGCACCAAGTGTATGTCAGTCGGTGGAACCTGTCTCACGTAAGAGTACGTGTAAGGTTAGTCCGGGCCGCTTCATCCCACAATACCGTCGAAACAAGATTGGACTAGTAACGGTAACCATATTGAACAAAATCAACGCCCACAACTACTTTGTGTTCTA
>NW_021233327.1:0-459 GCF_002162155.2 Triticum dicoccoides | reverse complement strand
TTTCGAGATTAGGTTTTGTCACTCCGATTGTCGGACAGGTATCTCTGGGCCCTCTCGGTAATGCACATCACTATAAGCCTTGCAAGAAATCTAGCTAATGAGTTAGTTACGGTATGATGCATTACGTAAGAGTAAAGAGACTTGCCGATAACGAGATTGAACTAGGTATTGGATACCGACGATCAAATCTCGGGCAAGTAACATACTGATGACAAAGGGAACAACGTATGTTGTTATGCGGTTTGACCGATAAAGATCTTCGTAGAATATGTGGGAACCAATATGGGCATCCAGGTTCCGCTATTGGTTATTGATCGAGAATAGTTCTAGGTCATGTCTACATAGTTCTCGAACCCGTAGGGTCCGCACGCTTAACATTACGATGATAGTTTTTATTATGAGTTTATAAGTTTTGATGTACCGAAGTTTGTTCGGAGTCCCGGATGTGATCACGGACAT
>NW_021233326.1:0-399 GCF_002162155.2 Triticum dicoccoides | reverse complement strand
AATAAACAACCAGATGGGAATTTGTTTCAAGTCAGTTTTGCTATTTTTGAATTTGATGCATGCTGCACTATAGGACTGCTACTGGTTTGCAAGTTGGTCTTGAGTATTTTTAAATTGTTTGCATAGTTTACTGCTGAAATCTTCACTACTTGAAAACTCTTGGCAGACAAGGCACCACCAAACAATTATCAAATACATACTAGACTATTAGACCTACGGTAACGCCCTAATGCAATTACATAATCATCAAATTAATGTACGGGTTGCAAACAATTATCAAATGCCAAGCTACTATGTGCACACTTCTTTTTCTAAAATATATAAAAAAAACACAAAATCTTCTATGGAACAGAGGGGATTTTGTTTGTAACATGGTATAAATGCTTGCTTAAACATATG
>NW_021233325.1:0-1430 GCF_002162155.2 Triticum dicoccoides | reverse complement strand
TCATGAACGCCTCGGACACCTCCTTGACGTGAGACCGATGCCAAAAATTCCTATAACTACAGAAACCTCGGAAAATTAACCTAGATCGGGAGTTCCGCTGCCAGAAGCCTCCGTAGCCACCGAAAACCAGTCTAGGCCCTCTCTAGCACCCTGCCGGAGGGGGCCGTCATCATCGGAGGGCATGGAGGGGCCATCATCACCATGAAGGCCAAGGACCAGAGGGAGAACCTCTCCCCATCTAGGGGGGAGGCCATGGAGGAGGAAGCACAAGGGGGAGAACCTCTCCTCCTCTCTCTCGGTGGCACCGGAGTGCCATCGGGAGGGGAATCATCGCCACGGTGATCGTCTTCATCAACATCAACATCATCATCATCACCCTCATCTCTTTTACGCGGTCCACTCTCCCGCACCCCGCTGTAATCCCTACTTGAACATGGTGCTTTATGCGACATATTATGATCCAATGATGTGTTGCCATCCTATGAAGTTTTGAGTAGATATCTTTTGTCTTTGGGTTGATTGATGATCTAGATTGGTATGAGTTGTATGTTTTACTTTGATGCTATCCTATGGTGCCCTCCGTGTCACGCAAGCATCAGGGGTTCCCGTTGTAGGGTGTTGCAATACGTTGATGATTCGCTTATAGTGGGTTGGTGAGTGACCGAAATACAAACCTGAGTAAGGGGGTTGTTGCGTATGGGAATAAAGAGGACTTGATGCTTTAATGCTATGGTTGGGTTTTACCTTAATGATCTTAAGTAGTTGCGGATGCTTGCTAGAGTTCCAATCATAAGTGCATATGATCCAAATAGAGAAAGTATGTTAGCTTATGCCTCTTCCTCATATGAAACTGCAATAGTGATTACCGGTCTTGTTAACGATTGCCTAGGACAATTCCGCACACTGATCCACCATTATTCCACACTCGCTATTTATAATATTTAGTAATACATTCTAACTTCAAGATAACAACACCTACTTCATACCCACAACATATTTTTATTTCTCGTTGCTAGTTGGAAGCAAACGTTCGGTGTACGTAGTGTCGTATCAATGGCAGATAGAGCTTGAGAGAATATTGATCTTACCTTTAGCTCCTTGTGGGTTCGACACTCCATACTTATCACTTCTACCTTTGGAAATTGCTACAATGATTCCTTGCACTTGGGGATTGTCAAGTCCCGGGTTGTCCACGAGGGTGGGGGAGCGCCCTATCCCCTGGGCATGGGCCCCTATCTCTTGGACGATTCAGAGACCCCCCCCCCCCCGACGTGAAACCGACACCAAAAATTCCTATAAATACACAAATCCCCAGAAAATAACCTAGATCGGAAGTTCCGCCACCGCACGCCTCTGTAGCCACGAGAAATCAATCTAGGCCCTCTCTGGCACCCTGCCGGAAGAGGCCATCATCACCGGAGTGCATGGAG
>NW_021233324.1:0-716 GCF_002162155.2 Triticum dicoccoides | reverse complement strand
CTAGATGTAAGCAGTGACGTGTCATAGGATATGACGTATGTACTTAGATCAATTAGAACAGTAGGTCGGTTTGTAAGTGCTATATAAAGAGCACCACTCCACCCGGTTGGAGCAGGCCATTCCACTCCAATCCAGTGAAGGAACAAAGAAGCAAGCTAAGTAGCATCACCACACCGTGAGCTCCTCGCTTGTATCAGTGTGTGTATGTCCACAATATATAAAGAGTGTTCTACTAGTTCGTACTAGCTTCAGTGCACTTTGTTTTTCCTCGAATTCGTCTGATCCTCGGCAGCCAAGCTACTCTGTAGTTTGGGCTAACACTCTCCACACCAGCGTCTTCGATTTGTCTCGGAAAAAATAACTAGCGTCTTCGATTCCCTGTCGCGGCGGCGCTGCTTCATCAACCCTTCTCATGGCAGTCGGCAGTGCCCTTTCCTCTCCCAAAGGATTTCCCGTGGTAGTTTGCTGCCTTCTGTCTTCTCCACAGCAGCCTCTCTCCCTCTTCACCTTCTCCAGCCTCAATTAAATCCCACTAATCTTCTCCTACAGAGACAGATGGATTTAATTCTCCCTGTAACCGATGCACTTCCTCTTCTCATTAATCAGTGGATCTTCTCGAGAGTCGCCGGGTTTTTCCCTTTGATAAATCAGCCACACCCATCCCATGCTGGTGCTCTGCACTTGGCCGGGCACATCTGCACCCTCGACGCCGTAGT
>NW_021233323.1:0-1004 GCF_002162155.2 Triticum dicoccoides | reverse complement strand
GGAGGGAGTATCTATTAAGACGCATCACATCTGCAACATCTTAATGCGCTTGGTGACTAAGGCCCTGTTTGGTTCATAAGTCCTAGGACTTTTTTTAGTCCCAACTTATAAGTCTCAAGTCCCTAAAAAGTCCCTAGTTGTTTGGTTCCTGGGACTTATAAGTCCCTATAAGACCATATTACAACTATAAGTCCCTATAAGTCCCTCCTTGAGAGTCTTATTTCATAAGTCTCAAATGCACACTTTAAGTCCCTATAAGTCCCTTCTGTTTGGTTTAGATGGGACTTATAGGGACTTTTTTAAGTCCCTAAGCCAATAAGTCCCGGGAAACAAACACCCTCTAAGATGTATAACTTCTTCTCACTTCCATCAGTTAAATTTGAGAGCGACGGACTCCATGTCGACACTCGTCATGGACGGCAGCAGGAAAACATACATGGACCAATACATGAAGTGCAAGCAAGGGCACTATTGGGACAAACCCTCCGGCGACATATGCCGAGCAGCCCTCCGGCGGCACGACCGCCGGACGAACCTCTCTCTGTCTCTCTCGCTCGGACGGAGATAGAAGAAGAAGTGCTAGACATAGATTTTCAGACGACGTACGCCTCGCCGCACGAACAGCGCCACGCCGACCAACGGCGCAACGGCCGCACGCACGGCCTTTTTCTCAGAACCGGGCACAATAGCCCCTATCTACAATGGACAGGATTACATGGCTTAAATAGCCAGACTCACCTGCCACCCCGCAGCCTGAACGCACATATAGCTAACCAAACGGAGTCTGGAGTCTAACAAACACTATCCATGCACACACATGGACGCCCACCTCCTAGAATATCTCAACCACATGCAACCATATCCATCCGATGCATGCACGTAGCTAACAACTTAGGAGTCTAACCAACCTACGTGCATTACACACACGACCTAATCAACTGACTCAATCACGATTATCCTAACAATCTCCCATTAATCTTGATTTGCCGTTGCCTGTGTTGGTG
>NW_021233322.1:18821-19789 GCF_002162155.2 Triticum dicoccoides | reverse complement strand
CGTTTTCGATGAACTCGAGCTTGTCACCATGGTGACCATAAGCTCCAAAACTCACAAAGAGAAGAACCAAACAAGAACCTATAATATAGTAAGAAGAGGCAGGGGAAGTATGCCAACAAATAGAGGAGTGAAACCTCCAACTGAGAAGAACCGGCATAACCTCCAACATCGAAAACATCATAGAAGATGCGAGTGAACCCCATTTTCGATGAACTCGAGCTTGTCACCAAGATGACCATAAGCTCCAAAACTCACAAAGAGAAGAACCAAACAAGAACCAATAATATAGTAAGAAGAGGTAGGCGAGGTATGCCAAGAAATAGAGGAGTGAAACCTCCAACTGAGAAGAACCGGCATAACCTCCAACATCGAAAACATCATAGAAGATGCGAGTGAACTCCGTTTCGATGAACTCGAGCTTGTCGCCAAGACGACCATAAGCTCCAAAACTCACAAAGAGAAGAACCAAACAAGGGCCGCTAATATAGTAAGAAGAGGAAGGGGAGGTATGCCAACAAATAGAGGAGTGAAACCTCCAACTGAGAAGAACCAACATAACCTCCAACATCGAAAACATCATAGAAGATGCGAGTGAACTACGTTTTCGATGAACTCGAGCTTGTCACCAAGATGACCATAAGCTCCAAAACTCACAAAGAGAAGAACCAAACAAGAACCGATAATATAGTAAGAAGAGGCAGGGGAGGTATGCCAACAAATAAAGGAGTGAAACCTCCAACTGAGAAGAACCGGCACAACCACCAACATCGAAAACATCATAGAAGATGCGAGTGAACCCCGTTTTCGATGAACTCGAGCTTGTCACCAAGATGACCATAAGGTCCAAAACTCACAAAGAGAAGAACCAAACAAGAACCAATAATATAATAAGAAGAGGCAGGGGAGGTATGCCAACAAATAGAGGAGTGAAACCTCCAACTGAGAAAAACCGGCATAACCTCCAACAT
>NW_021233322.1:4142-11799 GCF_002162155.2 Triticum dicoccoides | reverse complement strand
CCAGTCTCTCCCACTTTAGTCGGAACGGATTTGATGAAAAGGGTCCTTATGAAGGGTAAATAGCAATTGGCATATCACGTTGTGGTCTTGCGTAGGTAAGAAACGTTCTTGCTAGAAACCCATAGTAGCCACGTAAAACATGCAAACAACAATTAGAGGACGTCTAACTTGTTTTTGCAGGGTATGCTATGTGATGTGATATGGCCAAAAGGATGTGATGAATGATATATGTGATGTATGAGATTGATCATGTTCTTGTAATAGGATTCACGACTTGCATGTCGATGAGTATGACAACCGGCAGGAGCCATAGGAGTTGTCTTTATTTATTGTATGACCTGCGTGTCATTGAAGAACGCCATGTAAACTACTTTACTTTATTGCTAAACGCGTTAGTCATAGAAGTAGAAGTAGTCGTTGGCGTGACAACTTCATCAAGACACGATGATGGAGATCATGATGATGGAGATCATGGTGTCATGCCGGTGACAAGATGATCATGGAGCCCCGAAGATGAAGATCAAAGGAGCTATATGATATTGGCCATATCATGTCACTACTCTATTTGATTGCATGTGATGTTTATCATGTTTATGCATCTTGTTTACTTAGGACGACGGTAGTAAATAAGATGATCCCTTACAAAATTTCAAGAAGTGTTCTCCCCTAACTGTGCACCGTTGCTACAGTTCGTCGCTTCTAAGCACCACGTGATGATCGGGTGTGATGGATTCTTACGTTCACATACAACGGGTGTAAGACAGTTTTACACAGCGAAAACACTTAGGGTTAACTTGACGAGCCTAGCATGTGCAGACATGGCCACGGAACACGGAGACCGAAAGGTCGAGCATGAGTCGTATAGTAGATACGATCAACATGAAGATGTTCACCGATGATGACTAGTCCGTCTCACGTGATGATCGGACACGGCCTAGTTGACTCGGATCATGTGATCACTTAGATGACCAGAGGGATGTCTATCTAAGTGGGAGTTCATAAGATGAACTTAATTATCCTGAACATAGTCGAAAGACCTTTTGCAAATTATGTCGTAGTTCACGCTATAGTTCTACTGTTTTAGTTATGTTCCTAGAGAAAATATAGTTGAAAGTTGACAGTAGCGATTATGCGGACACTAGAACGCTTATGTCCTTAATGCACTGCTCAGTGTGCTGAACCCCAAACGTTGTTTGTGGATGTTTCGAACATTGAACATACACGTTTTGATAACTACGTGATAGTTTAGTTAAATGGTTTAAGTAGAGGCACCAAAGACATTTTCGAAACGTCGCGGAACATATGAGATGTTTCGAGGGCTGAAATTGGGATTTCAGGCTCGTGCCCACGTCAAGAGGTTTGAGACCTCCGACGATTTTCTTAGCCTGCAAACTAAGGAGAGAAGCTCAATTGTTGAGCTTGTGCTCAGATTGTCCGAGTACAACAATCACTTGAATCAAGTGGGAGTTGATCTTCCAGATGAAATAGTAATAGTTTCTCCGAAGTCATTACCACCAAGCTGCTAGAGCTTCGTGATGAACTATAACATATCAGGGATAGACATGATGATCCTTGAGGTATTCACGATGTTTGACACCGCGAAAGTAGAAATCAAGAAGGAGCATCAATTGTTGATGGTTGATGAAACCACTAGTTTCAAGAAGGGCAAGGGCAAGAAGGGACAATTCATGAAACGGCAAATCAGTTGCTGCTCCAGTGAAGAAACCCAAGGTTGAACCCAAACCCGAGACTAAGTGCTTCTGTAATAAGGGGAACAACCACTGGAGCAGAATTACCCTAGATACTTGGTAGATGAGAAGGCTGGCAAGGTCGATAGAAGTATATTGGATATACATTATGTTAATGTGTACTTTACTAGTACTCCTAGTAGCACCAGGGTATTAGATACCGGTTCGGTTGCTAAGTGTTAGTAACTCGAAAAAAAAGTTACGGCATAAAAGGAGACTAGCTAAAGGTGAGCTGACGATATGTGTTGGAAGTGTTGATATGATCAAGCATCGCACGCTCCCTCTACCATCGAGATTTGGTGTTTGCGTTGAGCATAGACATGATTGGATTATGTCTATCGCAATACGGTTATTCATTTAAAGAGAATAATGGTTACTTTATTTATTTGAATAATACCTTCAATGGTCTTGCACCTAAAATGAATGGTTCATTGAATCTCGATCGTAGTGATACACATTTTCATGCCAAAAGATATAAGATAGTAATGATAGTACCACTTACTTGTGGCACTGCCATGTAAGTCATAATGGTATAAAACGCATGAAGAAGCTCCATGTTGATGGATCTTTGGACTCACTCGTTTTTGAAAAGTTTGAGACATGCGAACCATGTCTATTGGTGTATACGCATGAAGAAACTCCATGCAGATGGATCGTTTGGACTCACTTGATTTTGGATCACTTGAGATATGCAAATCATACCACATAGGCAAGATGACTGAAAAGCCTCGGTTTCAGTAAAATGGAACAAGATAGCAACTTGTTGGAAGCAACACATTTTGATGTGTGCAGTCCAATGAGTGCTGAGGCATGCAGTGAATATCGTTGTGTTCTTACTTCACTGATGATTCGAGTAGATGTTGAGAATATTTACTTGATGAAACACATGTCTGAATTATTGACTGGTTCAAATAATTTCAGAGTGAAGTAGAAGATCATTGTGACAAGAGGATAAAATGTCTATGATATGATCATAGAGATGAATATCTGAGTTACGAGTTTTGGCACACAAATTAAGACATTGTGGAAATTGTTTCGCAATTAATACCGCCTGGAACACCATAGTGTGATGGTGTGTCCGAACATCATAGTTGCACCCTATTGGATATGGTGCGTACCATGATGTCTCTTATCGAATTACCACTATCATTCATGGGTTAGGCATTAGAGACAACCACATTCACTTTAAATAGGGCACCACGTAATTCCGATGAGATGACACCGTATGAATTATGGTTTAGAGAAACCTAAGTTGTCGTTTCTTAAAGGTTTGGGGCTGCGACGCTTATGTGAAAAAGTTTCAGGATTAAGCTCGAACCCAAATCGGATAAAATGCATCTTCATAGGAAACTCAAAACAGTTGGGTATACCTCCTAATTCAGATCCGAAAGCAATATGAATTGTTTCTAGAATCGGGTCCTTTCTCGAGGAAAGGTTTCTCTCGAAAGAGTTGAGTGGGAGGATGGTGGAGACTTGATGAGGTTATTGAACCGTCTCTTCAACTAGTGTGTGGCAGGGCACAGGAAGTTGTTCCTGTGGCACCTACACCAATTGAAGTGGAAGCTTATGATATTGATCATGAAACTTCGGATCAAGTCACTACTAAACCTCGTGGGATGACAAGGATGCGTACTACTTCAGAGTGGTACGTAATCCTGTCTTGAAAGTCATGTTGCTAGACAACAATGAA
Organism: Triticum dicoccoides; assembly: GCF_002162155.2. Classification (NCBI taxonomy): domain Eukaryota; kingdom Viridiplantae; phylum Streptophyta; class Magnoliopsida; order Poales; family Poaceae; genus Triticum; species Triticum dicoccoides. Next base: position 8,361 of record NW_021233322.1, on the reverse strand, counting down.
CCTATGAGCTATGGAGAAGCGATGGTGGGCCCGGATTCCGATAAATGGCTTGAGGCCATAAAATCCGAGAGAGGATCCATGTATGAGTACAGATGGATTTCAAAAGGAAGACGGACAATGATGGTAAATGTCACCATTAAGAAAGCTCGACTTGTCGTTAAGATGTTTTCCGACAAGTTCAAGGAGTTGACTACGATGAGATTTTCTCACTCGTAGCGATGCTAAGAATCTGTTGGAATTATATTAGCGATTACTGCATTATTTATGAAATCTTGCAGATAGGATGTCAAAACATTGTTCCTCGACAATTTTCTTGAGGAAAGGTTGTATGTGATACAACCGGAAGGTTTTGTCAATCCCGAAAGATGCTAATAAGTATGCAAAGCTCCAGCATTCCTTCTAAGGACTGGAGTGAGCATCTCGGAGTTGGAATGTATGCTTTGATGATGATCAAAGATTTTGGGTTTGTACAAAGTTTATGAGAAACTTGTATTTCCAAAGAAGTGAGTGGGAGCACTATAGAATTTCTGATGAGTATATGTTGTTGACATATTGATGATCAGAAATGATGTAGAATTTCTAGAAAGCATATAGGGTTATTTGAAAGGTGTTTTTCAATAGAAAACCTGGATTAAGCTACTTGAGCATTAAGCATCAAGATCTATAAGGATAGATCAAAACGCTTAATGGTACTTTCAAATGAGCACATACCTTGACATGATCTTGAAGGTGTTCAAGATGAACCAGTCAAAGAAGGAGTTCTTGCCTGAGTTGTAAGGTACGAAGTTAAGACTTAAAGCTCGACCACGGCAGAATAGAGAGAAAGGACGAAGGTCGTCCCCTATGCTTAAGACATAGGCTCTACAGTATGCCATGCTGAGTACCGCACCTGAAGTGTGCCTTGCCATGAGTCAGTCAAGGGGTACAAGAGTGATCCATGAATGGATCACAGACAGCGGTCAAAGTTATCCTTGGTAACTAGTGGACTAAGGAATTTTCTCGATTATGGAGGTGGTAAAAGAGTTCATCGTAAAGGTTACGTCGATGCAAGCTTAACACCTATCCGGATAGCTCTAAGAAGAGATACCGGATACGTATTATGGGGCAACAATTTAGAATAGCTCCAAGTAGAACAGTTATTTGGAATAGCTCCAAATAGAGCGTGGTAGCTACATCTAGGAGATGACATAGAGATTTGTAAAGCACACACGGATCTGAAAGGTTCGGACCCGTTGACTAAAACCTCTCTCACAAGCAACATGATCAAACCTAAAACTCTTGGGTATTAGTCACATGGCGATGTGACCTGTGAGTGTTAATCACATGGCGATGTGAACTAGATTATTGACTCTAGTGCAAGTGGGAGACTGTTGGAAATATGCCCTAGAGGCAATAATAAAAGTATTATTATTATATTTCCTTGTTCATGATAATTGTCTTTTATTCATGCTATAACTGTATTATCCGGAAATCGTAATACATGTGTGAATACATAGACCACAATATGTCCCTAGTGAGCCTCTAGTTAACTAGCTCGTTGTGATCAACAGATAGTCATGGTTTCCTGGCTATGGACATTGGATGTCGTTGATAACGGGATCACATCATTAGGAGAATGATGTGATGGACAAGACCCAATCCTAAGACTAGCACAAAAGATCGTGTAGTTCATTTGCTAGAGCTTTGCCAATGTCAAGTATCTCTTCCTTCAACCATGAGAGCGTGTAACTCCTGGATACCGTAGGAGTGCTTTGGGTGTATCAAACGTCACAACGTAACTGGGTGACTATAAAGGTGCACTACAGGTATCTCCGAAAGTATCTATTGTTTTATGCGGATCGAGACTGGGATTTGTCACTCCGTGTAAACGGAGAGGTATCTCTGGGCCCACTCGGTAGGACATCATCATATGCGCAATGTGACCAAGGAGTTGATCACGGGATGATGTGTTACGGAACGAGTAAAGTGACTTGCCGGTAACGAGATTGAACAAGGTATCGGTATACCGACGATCGAATCTCGGGCAAGTAACATACCGATAGACAAAGGGAATTGAATACGGGATCGATTGAGTCCTTGACATCGTGGTTCATCCGATGAGATCATCGTGGAACATGTGGGAGCCAACATGGGTATCCAGATCCCGCTATTGGTTATTGACTGGAGAACGTCTCGGTCATGTCTGCATGTCTCCCGAACCCGTAGGGTCTACACACTTAAGGTTCGATGACGCTAGGGTTATAAAGGAAGCTTGTATGTGGTTACCGAATGTTGTTCGGAGTCCCGGATGAGATCCCGGACGTCACGAGGAGTTCCAGAATGGTCCGGAGGTAAATATTTATATATAGGAAGTCCTGTTTCGGCCATCGGGACAAGTTTCGGGGTCATCGGTATTGTACCGGGACCACCGGAAGGGTCCTGGGGGCCCACCGGGTGGGGCCACCTGCCCCGGGGGGCCACATGGGCTGTAGGGGGTGCGCCTTGGCCTACATGGGCCAAGGGCACCAGCCCCAAGAGGCCCATGCGCCTAGGGAACCCTAGAGGGAAGAGTCCTCAAGGGGGAAGGCACCTCCGAGGTGCCTTGGGGAGGATGGACTCCTCCCCCCCCTCTTGGCCGGCGCACCAGATGCCATCTGGAGGCTGGCCGCCGCCCCTTGGGGTGGGAAACCCTAAAGGGGGCGCAGCCCTCCCCTTCCCCTATATATATGAGGCATAGGGGCTGCCCATAACACGCGATTTGATCTCTCGTTGGTGCAGCCCTGCCCCTCTCCCTCCTCCTCCTCTCCCATGGTGCTTGGCGAAGCCCTGCTGGATTGCCACGCTCCTCCACCACCACCACGCCGTTGTGCTGCTGTTGGATGGAGTCTTCCTCAACCTCTCCCTCTCTCCTTGCTGGATCAAGGCGTGGGAGACGTCACCGGGCTGTACGTGTGTTGAACGCGGAGGTGCCGTCCGTTCGGCACTTGATCATCGGTGATCTGAATCACGACGAGTACGACTCCATCAACCCCGTTCACTTGAACGCTTCCGCTTAGCGATCTACAAGGGTATGTAGATGCACTCTCCTTCTACTCGTTGCTGGTCTCTCCATAGATAGATCTTGGTGACGCGTAGGAAAATTTTGAATTTCTGCTATGTTCCCCAACAGACCATAAGCTCCAAAACTCACAAAGAGCAGGACCAAACAAGAACCGATAATATAGTAAGAAGAGGCAGGGGAGGTATGCCAACTAATAGAGGAGTGAAACCTCCAACCGAGAAGAACCGGCATAACCTCCAACATCGAAAACATCATAGAAGATGCGAGTGAACTCCGTTTTCGATGAACTCGAGCTTGTCACCAAGATGACCATAAGCTCCAAAACTCACAAAGAGAAGAACCAAACAAGAACCAATAATATAGTAAGAAGAGGCAGGGGAGGTATGCCAACAAATAGAGGAGTGAAACCTCCAACTGAGAAGAACCGGCATAACCTCCAACATCGAAAACATCATAGAAGATGCGAGTGAACTCCGTTTTCGATGAACTCGAGCTTGTCACCAAGGTGACCATAAGCTCCAAAACTCACAAAGAGAAGAACCAAACAAGAACTAATAATATAGTAAGAAGAGGCAGGGGAAGTATGCCAACAAATAGAGGAGTGAAACCTCCAACTGAGAAGAACCGGCATAACCTCCAACATTGAAAACATCATAGAAGATGCGAGTGAACTTCGTTTTCGATGAACTCGAGCTTGTCACCAAGATGACCATAAGCTCCAAAACTCACAAAGAGAAGAACCAAACAAGAACCGATAATATAGTAAGAAGAGGTAGGCGAGGTATGCCAAGAAATAGAGGAGTGAAACCTCCAACTGAGAAGAATCGGCATAACCTCCAACATCGAAAACATCATAGAAGATGCGAGTGAACTCCGTTTCGATGAACTCGAGCTTGTCGCCAAGACGACCATAAGCTCCAAAACTCACAAAGAGAAGAACCAAACAAGGGCCGATAATATAGTAAGAAGAGGCAGGGGAGGTATGCCAACTAATAGAGGAGTGAAACCTCCAACCGAGAAGAACCGGCATAACCTCCAACATCGAAAACATCATAGAAGATGCGAGTGAACTCCATTTTCGATGAACTCGAGCTTTTCACCAAGATGACCATAAGCACCAAAACTCACAAAGAGAAGAACCAAACAAGAACCGATAATATAGTAAGAAGAGGCAGGGGA
>NW_021233322.1:0-4132 GCF_002162155.2 Triticum dicoccoides | reverse complement strand
ATATAGTAAGAAGAGGAAGGGGAGGTATGCCAACAAATAGAGGAGTGAAACCTCCAACTGAGAAGAACCGGCATAACATCCAACATCGAAAACATCATAGAAGATGCGAGTGAACTCCGTTTTCGATGAACTCGAGCTTGTCACCAAGATGACCATAAGCTCCAAAACTCACAAAGAGAAGAACCAAACAAGAACCGATAATATAGTAAGAAGAGGCAGGGGAGGTATGCCAACAAATAGAGGAGTGAAACCTCCAACGGAGAAGAACCGGCATAACCTACAACATCGAAAACATCATAGAAGATGCGAGTGAACTCCGTTTTCGATGACCTCGAGCTTGTCACCAAGATGACCATAAGCACCAAAACTCACAAAGAGAAGAGCCAAACAAGAATCGATAATATAGTAAGAAGAGGCAGGGGAGGTATGCCAACAAATAGAGGACTGAAACCTCCAACGGAGAAGAACCGACATAACCTCCAACATCGAAAACATCATAGAAGATGCGAGTGAACTCCGTTTTCGATGAACTCGAGCTTGTCACCAAGATGACCATAAGCTCCAAAACTCACAAACAGAAGAACCTAACAAGAACCAATAATATAGTAAGAAGAGGTAGGGGAGGTATGCCAAGAAATAGAGGAGCGAAACCTCCAACTGAGAAGAACCGGCATAACCTCCACATCGAAAACATCATAGAAGATGCGAGTGAACTCCGTTTTCGATGAACTCGAGCTTGTCACCAAGATGACCATAAGCTCCAAAACTCACAAAGAGAAGAATCAAACAAGAACCAATAATATAGTAAGAAGAGGTAGGCGAGGTATGCCAAGAAATAGAGGAGTGAAACCTCCAACTGAGAAGAACTGGCATAACCTCCAACATCGAAAACATCATAGAAGATGCGAGTGAACTCCGTTTTCGATGAACTCGAGCTTGTCGCCAAGATGACCATAAGCTCCAAAACTCACAAAGAGAAGAACCAAACAAGGACCGATAATATAGTAAGAAGAGGAAGGGGAGATATGCCAACAAATAGAGGAGTGAAACCTCCAACTGAGAAGAACCGACATAACCTCCAACATCAAAAACATCATAGAAGATGCGAGTGAACTCCGTTTTCGATGAACTCGAGCTTGTCACCAAGATGACCATAAGCTCCAAAACTCACAAAGAGAAGAACCAAACAAGAACCGATAATATAGTAAGAAGAGGCAGGGGAGGTATGCCAACAAATAGAGGAGTGAAACCTCCAACTGAGAAGAATCGTCATAACCTCCAACATCGAAAACATCATAGAAGATGCGAGTGTACTCCTTTTTTGATGAACTCGAGCTTGTCACCAAGATGACCATGTTGGAAATATGCCCTAGAGGCAATAATAAAAGTATTATTATTATATTTCCCTGTTCATGATAACTGTCTTTTATTCATGCTATAACTGTATTATCCGGATATCGTAATACACGTGTGAATACATAGACCACAATATGTCCCTAGTGAGCCTCTAGTTGACTAGCTCGTTGTGATCAACAGATAGTCATGGTTTCCTGGCTATGGACATTGGATGTCGTTGATAACGGGATCACATCATTAGGAGAATGATGTGATGGACAAGACCCAATCCTAAGCATAGCACAAAGATCGTGTAGTTCGTTTGCTAGAGCTTTGCCAATGTCAAGTATCTCTTCCTTTGACCATGAGATCGTGTAACTCCTGGATACCGTAGGAGTGCTTTGGGTGTATCAAACGTCACAACGTAACTGGGTGACTATAAAGGTGCACTACAGGTATCTCCGAAAGTATCTATTGTTTTATGCGGATCGAGACTGGGATTTGTCACTCCGTGTAAACGGAGAGGTATCTCTGGGCCCACTCGGTAGGACATCATCATATGCGCAATGTGACCAAGGAGTTGATCACGGGATGATGTGTTACAGAACGAGTAAAGTGACTTGCCGGTAACGAGATTGAACAAGGTATCGGTATACCGACGATCGAATCTCGGGCAAGTAACATACCGATAGACAAAGGGAATTGAATACGGGATCGATTGAGTCCTTGACATCGTGGTTCATCCGATGAGATCATCGTGGAACATGTGGGAGCCAACATGGGTATCCAGATCCCGCTGTTGGTTATTGACTGGAGAACGTCTCGGTCATGTCTGCATGTCTCCCGAACCCGTAGGGTCTACACACTTAAGGTTCGATGACGCTAGGGTTATAAAGGAAGCTTGTATGTGGTTACCGAATGTTGTTCGGAGTCCCGGATGAGATCCCGGACGTCACGAGGAGTTCCGGAATGGTCCGGAGGTAAAGATTTATATATAGGAAGTCCTGTTTCGGCCATCGGGACAAGTTTTGGGGTCATCGGTATTGTACCGGGACCACCTGAAGGGTCCCGGGGGCCCACCGGGTGGGGCCACCTGCCCCGGGGGGCCACATGGGCTGTAGGGGGTGCGCCTTGGCCTACATGGGCCAAGGGCACCAGCCCCAAGAGGCCCATGCGCCTAGGGAACCCTAGAGGGAAGAGTCCTCAAGGGGGAAGGCACCTCCGAGGTGCCTTGGGGAGGATGGACTCCTCCCCCCCCTCTTGGCCGCCGCACCAGATGCCATCTGGAGGCTGGCCGCCGCCCCTTGGGGTGGGAAACCCTAAAGGGGGCGCAGCCCTCCCCTTCCCCTATATATATGAGGCATAGGGGCTGCCCATAACACGCGATTTGATCTCTCGTTGGTGCAGCCCTGTCCCTCTCCCTCCTCCTCCTCTCCCATGGTGCTTGGCGAAGCCCTGCTGGATTGCCACGCTCCTCCACCACCACCACGCCGTTGTGCTGCTGTTGGATGGAGTCTTCCTCAACCTCTCCCTCTCTCCTTGCTGGATCAAGGCGTGGGAGACATCACCGGGCTGTACGTGTGTTGAACGCGGAGGTGCCGTCCGTTCGGCACTTGATCATCGGTGATCTGAATCACGACGAGTACGACTCCATCAACCCCGTTCACTTGAACGCTTCCGCTTAGCGATCTACAAGGGTATGTAGATGCACTCTCCTTCTACTCGTTGCTGGTCTCTCCATAGATAGATCTTGGTGACGCGTAGGAAAATTTTGAATTTCTGCTACGTTCCCCAATAGTGGCATCATGAGCTAGGTCTATTGCGTAGATTCTTTGCACGAGTAGAACACAAAGTAGTTGTGGGCGTTGATGTTGTTCAATATGCTTACCGTTACTAGTCCAATCTTGTTTCGACGGCATTGTGGGATGAAGTGGCCCGGACCGACCTTACACGTACTCTTACGTGAGACAGGTTCCACCGATTGACATGCACTTGGTGCATAAGGTGGCTAGCGGGTGCCAGTCTCTCCCACTTTAGTCGGAATGGATTTGATGAAAAGGGTCCTTATGAAGGGTAAATAGCAATTGGCATATCACGTTGTGGTCTTGCGTAGGTAAGAAACGTTCTTGCTAGAAACCCATAGTAGCCACGTAAAACATGCAAACAACAATTAGAGGACGTCTAACTTGTTTTTGCAGGGTATGCTATGTGATGTGATATGGCCAAAAGGATGTGATGAATGATATATGTGATGTATGAGATTGATCATGTTCTTGTAATAGGATTCACGACTTGCATGTCGATGAGTATGACAACCGGCAGGAGCCATAGGAGTTGTCTTTATTTATTGTATGACCTGCGTGTCATTGAAGAACGCCATGTAAACTACTTTACTTTATTGCTAAACGCGTTAGTCATAGAAGTAGAAGTAGTCGTTGGCGTGACAACTTCATCAAGACACGATGATGGAGATCATGATGATGGAGATCATGGTGTCATGCCGGTGACAAGATGATCATGGAGCCCCGAAGATGAAGATCAAAGGAGCTATATGATATTGGCCATATCATGTCACTACTCTATTTGATTGCATGTGATGTTTATCATGTTTATGCATCTTGTTTACTTAGGACGACGGTAGTAAATAAGATGATCCCTTACAAAATTTCAAGAAGTGTTCTCCCCTAACTGTGCACCGTTGCTACAGTTCGTCGCTTCTAAGCACCACGTGATGATCGGGTGTGATGGATTCTTACGTTCACATACAACGGGTGTAAGACAGTTTTACACAGCGAAA
>NW_021233321.1:0-2890 GCF_002162155.2 Triticum dicoccoides | reverse complement strand
TTTCATACCTTGAGCACTCACCCAAGTCTGGGGCACGGACATGATGGTGATGAGTCGTGTAGAAGTTTCCGATCACTGCCAAAATACTACCTAACTTGTAATAACCAGAAGCAGAGGCCTGTATTTCGACAAAATAGTGGTTAATGGATGGACATATTACGGTGCTAGCAGACAACATTTTTTTTAGTTTGACATAAAAGCACATTTCCAGTTCACCATGAAGCAAATTAAGGTATGCCTTGCTGCCGCGCAACGAATGAGACAGGAATGCTACTATGAACACAGGTTATATATATGTGAAAATCAATAATCTCTATTTTAGAAACACCGCTCCTAACTGGAGCATAAAACATGACAGTAGAAGCATGAGCCTCCAATGCTTCTGAATTTTCTTTTAAACTCTACTTCTAAGCTTTTTAGTCTACTGTGATTATCACTTTGATCGATATACACACGTCGACTTCTTAAATAATAGAACTGGACAACTGCCATGCCATCCAACATCACCATGACAATTAAGGTGTGGCTCTACATTTTTTGTTGACAGAAATACAAAAGGAATGAAACATAAAAGGCCGTATGGCCACAATAAAGCATACCAGAGGAATAACTTTGCATACCTAGTCCATATGGTAATGATAGATCCACACATTGATTCTTCACCGCCGCTTGGTCGCTGTACAATCTGTGGACACCGCTCGCCAGCTTCTACTCAAATCCTCTAACGCCCTGCAATCAGATATCTTAACTCTCCAAACTGTCAGAGTCGCTGCCTCCTCCACTAAAATGAGTAGTGTTGTTGTGTACAAAAAATATTAATTTCAAAAGGGAGAATATAGTGAAATCAAAGCTTCTCTGAATTGTGATGTCAATAATCTGTTGTGGGAGACAGTCTATAAATATCACAACCAAGACCGTCTGTGATGAAGTTTCTCTTAAATGTTATTTTCCATGGAAGTGAACATATAATTCCTCGGATAGAGAGATATGATGAGATTCTCGAAGAACACAGTGATAGAAGCACCAAACTCACCACTAAATATGCCAGTTCAACGTGCACAAAAAAAAGAATGATAACCTCGGAAGGACAAAAAATAGGCCAATAAACTTGGGATAGAAAAAACAGGTCAACTAACTTGGAAGGAGACCTATCATGACGCAGGCATAAATATCTCTCTGTAGTGAAGTCTTGTTGCTATTTTATACGATAACAACACATAACCTATCAAATTTCCTTATCGGTAAATTTCTGTTTTTATAGTTAATTTTGAACTCAGCTCGGTCAAAACAGATATTGCATTTGTTACTCCTTTTGTAACAGCTTAATTGGTGGCAGAAATTACAAGTAATCCTGGCAGAGCCTCTACACCATCTTTGTCACCCAAGAAAATGCATATATCCAAAAGTACATAAAAGTAACCATATGTAGAATACATGTTTACCTTCTCCAAAGTCTGACCTTAACTTTTACTGATTGTCACTTTCCTGTAGTGTGAAGGGCCATTTGGAAACAGACGAATTGAGCATTTTCCATGGTAATTGGCACATATACACACGTTGTTCTTCGTTATTTCTTGTCGCAATCTCTGCATTGTAAACCGGTTCACCTACAATTAGAAATACATCCCCTGGAAAGTCAATATCAAGCATTAAGATTCCAAAATGCAAACATTAACAGTATCAGTAGATGCATATTGTCATAAATACCATCCTGACCCAAAAGTTATAAAGCACAAATTGCCAGCTCTATTTGTCATAATCCATAGCATAGATCAATATGAAGAAAAACTGGAAGAGAAGATGCAGCAACCTGAATAGCTCAGTGAGCATTTGACAACTGAAGAATATAAGATATGCCAGTGATCTCCATCTTGTCAACTCCATGGAGAAAAGCATGCGTCATCAGCACGCACAAAAGAAGAAGGAGCCTCTGAAAAATGAAACGACCATGGGGATGGGGGTGCTGCCTTGCTTACCCGCGCTAGGAGCCGTCCAGGCGGAGGTACACGACCTCGTCGTTGGCCAAGCTTGGTTGTACCACACCGGAGCAGACGAACGCGGCCATGGCGAGCGCTCTTCCGTCGAGCTTGACCATGTGAGGGGCGACGTCGTCGCTTCGGTGGTCGTCCTCGTAGACAAAAACTAAACTGAAATCAGAAGTATATGCAATAAGTAAAACTAAGCTGAATGTAATACTCGGCTAATTCAGGTCCAATAACATAGATGTGTTAATTGGCAAACACTACTCATCAGGTCCAATGCTCGGCTTATTTCTGTCCCTTTTCAATATCAAGAATGATTATTAAGTAACCAGGTACTTCTGCTGATTATTATGCACATAATCTTGCCACTACTCAAAGGCTGCTACCAAATTGATATCATCGATAGTAAAACAATTAAAAGCATCTTCCCAGAAGCAACATGAGACAGATGCTGAAGATTCGCACTCACCTAAGATGAACCGTAGCATGCGTACATATGCTCCATTCAAATCCTTCAAAGGCTCAAATTCTGCACAGACCAAGATGAAAAGGTCCAAATCAGCTCACCCACATCACCAATATAGCATCAGACAATATAGTTCCAGCAATCATTCATGTGATTCATCTTTTCCAAACCACTAACCACACAAAAGTTCATGAAAGTATGGGTACACCACCATCCCGACATCCATCACTAACATGACCTCATCTATCAAAAATAAATGGAGGTGAAACAATAATCAACTAAATATACAGAAATTTACTAATATGGTGACCATTTAAGAAACACGACACTCACTTTTTACTTTTTAGTCAAATTATACTTGGAAGAAGCTGAGATCAACTCTTCCTAAAAGGGAAATATCACATTCTTAAACAATAAAGATAAATTAAAAGATAACACTTTT
>NW_021233320.1:0-1727 GCF_002162155.2 Triticum dicoccoides | reverse complement strand
GTACATCCAATTGGATATATATATATCAGGATCACCCCACCATGAAGTGTTTGCCAAAGGATAAAATGAAAAAGGGAAAGGTGAATATCACCTTGACTCATGCATAAAGTAAAAGATAGGCCCTTCGCAGAGGGAAGCAGGGATTTGCAGAGGTGCCAGAGCTCGATTTTGAAATAGAGATAAATAATTTTGAGAGGTATGATCTCATTGTCAACATAACAACCAAGAGTTCCCAATATCTTCCATACTACATACATTATAGGCGGTTCCCAAACAGAATGGTAAAAGTTTTTACTCCCCCAACCACTAACAATCATCAATCCATGGCTTGCTCGAAACAACGAGTGCCTAAAACTAACGTCAAACCTGGGGGAGTTTTGTTTGCAATTATTTTGATTTGATTTGATCTTTTTGATCATGGGACTGGGCATCCTGGTTACCGCCACTTTCTCGTGAATGAGGAGCGGAGTCCACTCCTCTTGAGAATAATCCACCTAGCATGGAAGACACTGACAGCCCCTAGTTGCTATATGAGAAATTCGGGCATACAAAACAGATTATAATTTGAAGGTTTAGAGTTTGGCACATGCAAATTTACTTGGAACGGCAGGTAAATACCGCATATAGGTAGGTATGGTGGACACTCATGGCCAAAACTGGGTTTACGGATATTGGATGCACAAGCAGTATTGCCGCTTAGTACAGATATTTAGGCTAGCAAGGGGAGAAAGGAAAGCTCAACATGTTTGAATGATCCATGACAATATACTTTAACTGAGATGCGAGAAAACATAACCCCATTACGTTGTCTTCCTTGTCCAACATCAACTCTTTAGCATGTCATACTTAATGAGTGCTCCCAATTATGAAAGATGTCTATGATAATATATTTATATGTGAAATCTCTCTTCCTTCAATATTCTTTCATGGGATGTCTATGATAATATAATATACTTCTTAGATGTGAAGTCATTACTCCCCATGCGATAAGAAAATGAAACATATATAATTTCAGATTTATGGCAATCAACTCATTCAACAATTTACTCATAGGATATAAGTGAAGCACACGAGTAAATGAAAAGCTACTCCAAAAAGATATAAGTGAAGATCAATGAGTAGCTAAATAAATATGCAAATATATGAAGACTCTCTCTCATTTAAGAATTTCAGATGTTGGTATTTTATTCAAGAAGCAAGAAAAACAAAATAAAATGACAATGCAAGTATAGCACAACTCATGTGAAGAAGCAAAAAATTAGGCTCAACCGATACTAACCCATGATTGCCGAAGAAGAAAGGTGGGATACCTACCGGGGCATCCCCAAGCTTTGATGCTTGAGACTTCTTGAAATATTATTTTGGGGTGCCTTGGGAATCCCCAAGCTTGAACTTTTGTGTCTCCTTAATTCCTCTCATATCATGGTTTCTCTTTTTATCAAAAGCTTCATTCACAACAAACTCAACAAGAACTCGTGAGATAGTTAAGTATAAGCCAATGCAAAACCTTATCTTCTTCTACTGTAACAAATCACTAAGATTATTATTCAACATTGCATACTAAATGTCTCTGCATAATTAATACTCCTATCCTCAAATAGAATCATTAAACAAGCAAACATACGCAAACAATGCGAACATAACAGCAATCTGCCAAAACAGTATAGTTTGTAAAGAATGCGAGAGTATCAATACTTCCCTAACTCCAAAAATTATGAACAAAAATT
>NW_021233319.1:0-2322 GCF_002162155.2 Triticum dicoccoides | reverse complement strand
TGTCCCATCGCATGCTTTCCGTATCCCCCCGCTAATTCTATGGATCATGTGACTCTCGTCCTTCGATCCAAAAGCTAGAATTCTGTTATGGTTAAGTGGAATATGTTTGCTTCCATGAAACTCAAACTTCGAAAGTTGGGATAGTTGTATGATATTCATGGAACTGAAAATTATTTTCAGATACAAACAAAGCAATGTTTGTTTGCAAGTATTAGTAAAAGTGTTTATTATGCATTTGACTGTTGGGAAAGGGATCCAGAAGAACGCCTGTCATATAATGAAAGGTGAATAAAACAACAACTTAAAGAGAAAGGAAGTGTCCAAAGGGTGTTATGACTTACACGCCTAGGAAGTCTGGGGCTAACGCCACTCTTAAGTTGGGTGCTTCTTTTGCGAGTAGGAGAAATACTAAAAGCTAAACTGTTAGAAGTATAAAGGAGGAAAGAAAGATGACTGGAATATCCAACTCATGTATGAATGTCATACAAGTTTTTGATGTATAGTAGGCTGGTCAAAGATATAGTTCTTGGGAATTATGGTTAAACATGTTAATCACTAATTCTTGGGTATTGTGAGTTAATCACAAAGATACCCGCTCGATTGCATTCTGTTGCGAATCAATGTAAGAGCTACTATGGCCTAAAAAGACTAGCCAGGAATGAGGTTTTAATATGTGTTGGGAACATAGTAAAAGTTACTATACCTTCCATCGGTGTATTACCTATGTATTTTATTTCATAATTCATTTTAGAGTTTCTTACACTCTAGCCCTTTGCACAAGGTATCTTGCAAGAAGGTTGTTCATAAGAGAACTTTTGATGTTCAGTATTATGAATAAACATAAGGGCATACATTCATTGTGAATGAGATGTATATTATGAATACTGATATTAATATATTACCTCTCAGTTTACTTTCATAATTCATTTTAGAGTTTCTTACACTCTAGCCCATTGCACAATGTTTATTGCGAAACAGTTGTTCATAAAAGAACAATTGTTATTCAGTATTATGAATAACATGAAGCGCCATGCTTCCATCCAAGATGGGATGTATGTTATGAATATTGATGGTAAAATGATACATCCATAACGCTGACGCTAAATGTCGTGAGACTATAGAATACCACACATGTGTGGCACTGCATTTGGTCACATTGGAGAAACCCACATGGAAAAATTCCATTATGATGGATTTTGAAGTCGTTTGATTTTGAATCATCTGACACTTGCAACTTTCCTCCGAAAGTGAAGTGACTGAAATAGCGTTCACATGCCATAAGGAACGAGCAACAAACTTATTGGTGATCGTACATTTTGATGTGTGTAGTTCAATAAATGTTGTTGCAAGTGGTGGATTTATTTATCTTCAGAAATGACTCAAGTAGATATATGGATATTTACTTGATGAGACGTAAGTATGGATCTTTTGAAATCATTCGAAAGGTTTTCAAAAATGAAGTAGAAGTTATTGTAACAAGAAAATTATGTTTCTGCAATTTGATTGCACAAAGGAATATTTGAGTTACATGTTTAGTGAATGTCTAATGAGTTGTGAAAGGGGTTTCATAACTTGCACCTCCCGGAACACCGCTGCAAGTGGAAAGTCCGTGGAGATGTAATCTAAGCATTTATGACATGGTAAGGTCAAAGAAGGCATAAATAAATTTTCCATTACCCCTTGTAAAGTGATGCTTTAGAGACTGCGGCTTTTACACTGAGAAGAGCTACATCGGGTCTGTTGAAATGAAGCCATGGTATGGTACGCCCAACCATGTTATATCTTTTCTTAACATTTGGAATATGGGGCTTGTGTAAAAGGTTACAAACCTATTCCAAATTAGACAAGTGCTACTTTGTAGGTTATACCAAATGTTGGCTATTCCTCCCTCACTATACCGAGGCAAATAGTTTTGCCGCGAAATGGTGTGCTTTTAAAGAGAATGGTTCTTTCAAAAAGGTGAGTGGGAGAATAGTGCAACTCGACGATATAAACAGTATCTTCATCATCATATCAAAGGAAAGAGACCTTGGAAGTAATTCCAGAGTTTCCTACTGCGACTGATACGGAAGTCTCTACAATAAAATGTATGAACTTCGGTCGAACTTGCAGCTGAACCACGTAGGCAAGGCTCGTGCAAACCTCTCAGGTTCGCAAACGAGATATTGTTGTTAGACAACTTTATACCTATGATACACAAGGAAGCATTGATGGGCCCTGACTTCGGAATTGGCTAAATGCCAATACAACCCAAGTTAGTTTCCATATAAGTGATTCAAGATTAAAACCTTGATACACCTTTAGGAAGACTTAGAGTCTAAC
>NW_021233318.1:0-2020 GCF_002162155.2 Triticum dicoccoides | reverse complement strand
TTGGTAACAGTTGTGCTGCCAGAAGTTCGTGGTTTGGCCATTCACCACCAATACGGCGTATAATACCCTGAGCGAGAAAAGTCTGTTTTCTTAAGCTAGAAAAGTCGGCTAATTGCATGTATTTGTCGGCTGGGCTGTGTTTATAAGTGCACGTCACTGTGGGCCGGGCCGAATATATAGAAAGAGAAAATGTCTCGGCTTGGACGCCTTTTGCAATCTTCCTAGGATCGAACCGCCTCCAACCCCCCAAATAACTAGTCCATCCGATTCTTCCCTAAAAAAACAACTAGTCCATCCGATCCAACACGACAGATCAATCCCATCATGGAAGGAGACGGCAACGAGATCTCGCGCCTGTCGGAGGAGCTCCTCGCGTCGATCATCTCCCTCACGTCGCCGCCTGACGCCGGACGCTGTGCCGCCGTCTCCCGGGCCTTCCTCGCCGCCGCGGACTCTGCGCCGTCTGGTCCTCCTTCCTGCCCCGCGACCTCCCACGGTTCGCTCAAGGCGTGCTCCGCCGCGCGCCGCCGTCCAAGAAGGGATTGTTCAGATGCCTCTCCGATCAACCGGCGCTCCTCCCAGGCAACTTCGTGGTACGTGCAGTACAGATCCCATGCAAATGTAATCGCCCAACCCAACTACATTGGGTGCTTGCGTCCTTTTCTACTCGATCAAAATTCAGAATTCTGCCGGTCTTTTGTGCAGAGCATGTGGCTGGACCGGGCTACGGGCGCCAAGTGCTACATGCTCTCGGCGAGATCCCTGCATATTTCGTGGGGCGAGACAAGACAATACTGGGAGTGGATCAAGCTCCGTTCTGATGAGATCCAAGCAAACAAGAGGTTCATAGTAATTAGGCTTATAAATTTAGTTCCTATCATCTCTAATCTGATGGTATTCGTTCCATGCAGTGTTAGTACTAACCATACCCATACCCTTGCATTTGCGACAGCTTCGGTGAAGCAGCTCAACTTCGGGGAGTTTGGTGGCTGTTAATCCGTGGCGAAATACATAGCACAATGCTCAGCCCAAACTCCAAGTACGCTGCTTACATGGTGTTCAAGCTAGCCGATGTGTTCTTCAATCTCGATTTCCCGTTTCAAGAGGCATCAATCAGTGTTGGAGGGAATGACTCAACACGCCAAGTTTGCCTCCAAGCCTGCGTGGAGGATGGGGATGGGGATGACGGGGTACCTCGCAAACATATCTTGAGGGCAATTGCAAGCTGGGAAAACCAGCAGCTGCCTCGTACGAGCTATCATGCAATTCCTCTCACAGATGATGTTATGCTCCCTCGAAAAAGGGCTGACAGCTGGATGGAGGTCGAGCTTGGCGAGTTCTACAATGGACAAGGCTGCGATAGCGAGGTGTCTGTGTGCCTAAAGGAAACAGAAGGAGGAGTTTACAAGGCTGGTCTTATTGTGTGGGGTATTGAGATTAGAACTAAGCGATGATGTTGATGAGCTTGTTGGGTTAAGAGCCGTCGTCTGCATTCCTTTCTAAAAAACAATCTGTTTGAGTTGTTGCAAGTGAAAGCTTAACTATCCATCTAAATTTCACCTCGATCACTAGATTAACGCGTATGCCAAGTTAAGGTTTTTATTTATGTCTTTTAGATGATACGAAATTTTATTCATGTTGTATTAAAGAAGGTACAACGTGCATCAGGAGATTTTGCCGGCATGAACACAACCCACAAAAGCAAAGTAAAGAAAGAACATCCACGGCCGTCCTTCATTTTGTCCATTTAGTCGATTCTCAGCATAATAAATTTAGCCAACACCTGCAAACTAATCTATTTTAAGTACTGATATTCCGGCCGGGTTTCATCCGCCGGCGAGGGCAGCGGCTGGTGTTCCTTGATGCCGACGAGGTTGTGATCGACGGTCAGGGATGGCGCGACGACGCAGGCTTCGTAGAGGGCCAGATAGTACAGTTCCCGTGCCACTTGGATAGGATTGCGGCGTCTGGCCGGTGGGGCGAGCGCGATGCGAATTCCAATGTGAGTAATGGCAAGAGG
>NW_021233317.1:0-2713 GCF_002162155.2 Triticum dicoccoides | reverse complement strand
GCCGTGTTGCCGGACTTGGGTTTAAATAGAGGGCGGAGGGCAGGCCAGGCGGCGAGGTCCTTAATGGTGTGCAGCAGACGGACGGACGGGTGGCGCCGGAGTAGATTCCTTGGCAGCCGCGTATGTTTAATGGAGGAAGGCAGATGGACTAGTGCAGTTTGAGTGTTGAGAGACGTCGCGTGCACCGGGAAGCGGCGACACTCTTAGTTAGCGCGCCGCTTCAATGCCGTCTCCAGTGAGAGGTCGCGTACGCTCTCGGCCGGCATGAATGCGGCACTGGCGCTCTAAAGTGGTGCCGACCAGCATCGGTGGGAAACCGCACGGGTAAAGGAGAGGGTTTTTGGGTGGGCCTTGTTTGCCAGTAGCGGACGTGGCAGCGGTCCGGACGGGCGCAAAGGCTTGTTGACAAAAGTGTGTCTCGATCGTTGAACGGACCTATATAGGACCGCTTTGGATGACAAAACACGTCTAAACCGCATGATCTATACGATTGCGGGCGGTTTGAGGGTCAGTGTTGAAGATGCCCTCAAGCCTCATAGTTGATAATTAGTAGAATATTTACTTCACAAAAATATGAGACATCAACACTATGTTATTGACGGTGCATTTCTACACACTCTAATTCTCATGAGAGCAGATGTGTTGAATGCAACTTCCTTACAACATGTACTGGATACCTATTGTGCAAGTTCAGGACAAATGGTGAGTCTGGCTAAGTCTAGCATATTCTTTAGTCCCAATACCAGTGTTGTTTCAAAAGCAGAAATTAGTCAAATTCTTCATATTGATACAGAAGCTTTATCAGATAAATATCTTGGGCTACCAGCTATTGTTGGAGCTGATAAAAGTGATTGTTTTAGGCATTTCATTGACAGAATTAAAGCACAATTGATAGGATGGATGGAAAAACAACTTTCTGTTGGGGGTAAAGAGATATTATTAAAAGCTGTGGCACAAGCTATCCCAGTTTTTGCTATGTTGGTATTCAGTCTTCCCAAGGGGATTTGCAAAGAGATCACGGATATTGTTGCTCAGTTCTGGTGGGGTGATGATGAAGAGCATAGAAAAATGCACTGGATGGCATGGTGGAAATTATGCATCCCAAAGAGTGAAGGAGGCATGGGTTTTCGTGATCTATACTCTTTTAACTTAGCTATGTTAGCTAAACAATGCTGGAGACTCATTACTGACCCAGATTCTTTAGTTGCAAGAGTTTTGAAGGCCAAATATTACCCCAATGGGAGTATACTGGGTGCTACCCCAAAAAATGGTTCATCTTTTACATGGCAAAGTATACTAAAGGGTCTTGATACTTTTAACAGAGGATATATTTGGAGGATTGGTACAGGTGAAGAGGTAAACATATGGAGGGACCCTTGGATCCCTTCGAGTTCTGACATGAAGGTCATCACACCGAAAGGCCAATCAATACTTACTAGAGTTTGTGAGCTTATTGACCCAGTGTCCGGTGAATGGGATGAAGAGCTTCTTGAAAATATTTTTTACCCCGTAGATGTTAGAAGGATTCTCCAAAACCCTATTAACTTCCAAGCTTTTGACGATTTCATTGCATGGCAGCCAAACAGAACGAGTACCTTTTCTGTCAAAACTGCTTATCATTTGCAATGGATGCACACTTATAGGGCGCATGCAAATATGATGGAACGGCCGAGTGGATCCACGTCTCTGGCAGTTTGGAATACTCTTTGGAAATTACCGGTTCCACGTAAAATCCAGATTTTCTGTTGGAGAATTTTACGAGGGATTCTTCCTCTTAAAGCTATCCTGACCAATAGGCATGTTGGCTCTAATGGCGCATGCCCGATCTGCCACCAGGGCGCGGAAGATATTCGGCACCTCCTGTTCCAGTGTGTGAACGCGAGGGACTTGTGGAGGCGTCTAGGAATGTCGGACCTCATAGATAAATCCTTGCCGGTGGACAGGTCGGGATCTATTATTTTTGAGCATCTGCTATCACTTCCGGATGATCATCTAAGTATACACCCAAGTGTGAACTTCAAACAAGCATTAGCAGTAGGAGGATGGTATCTTTGGTGGGTTCGGAGACAACTGACACATAATGAACCTGTACCGCCGAGTTGGAGATGGCCAATATCTATTCTATCTATTGCAAGAAACTTCCAGAATGCCTCGACAAAATCATATGACATGCCTGAAACACGATGGTGCAAGCCAGACCCAAGATTCACAAAGTTAAACGTCGATGCATCTTTCTTTGCAGATGATGGCAGTGGTGCAACGGCTGCCATTCTCAGAGATGATAGGGGAAACTTCATCGCCGCGCAATGTAAATTCATCTCAGTGGCAGCTGATGCAATTACCACGGAGGCGATGGCTATGAGAGATGGACTATCATTTGCCAATTCTTTGGGATTTAACCGAATTGAAGCGGAGTCAGATTCTCTCCAAGTAATCAACTTTTGTACTGGTCATACACGATGGTGGGATGAAGCCGCAGCATTATTTGCAGAGTGCGTGGATATAAGCACTACAATTGGGAAGGTCATATTTAAACATTGTTTTCGTTCTTGTAACCAAGTAGCTCATGTGCTAGCTAACTACAGTTATTGTAATAAGTCTACTTTAAGTTGGTTAGACGAGCCACCTGACTTTGTGGTTGGTAAGCTCGTAGACGATGTAAACGTCTTTTAATTTAATAAAGCTAGTCATGATGGCCTTCCCTCAAAAAAAA
>NW_021233316.1:0-1980 GCF_002162155.2 Triticum dicoccoides | reverse complement strand
CTAGTTGGTTTCAGAGGGGACTGGGGGTTCTGTCATCCCCATTTCAAGTTTCTGATGAATGAGTAAACATGATGCAACACTCTAATGCATAACTAGCTAGGGTGTGACATAGCTACACTATAAATGGGACAGACTTTCATACACAATCATATGATGAGGGCCGGTCATTCCAGAGTAGTGGAGTAGCTCTTGTTGCACAAACCACATCCTTTGCAAAAGGAAAAGGTGACAATGTTAGTGTAAGAAACAAGACCTATTATGGCATTATAAAGGAAATTCTTGAGTTGAATTATCAACATGAAGGGAAAGTAGTGTTGTTCAAATGTGACTGGGTTGATAATCGTGTAGAAGATGAATGGGTGCAAACTGATCAGTTTGGAATCACTTCTGTGAATTTCAAGCATTTGTTCAATACCGGTGAGAAAATATCAGACGAGCCCTTCATATTAGCCACACAAGCAACTCAAGTTTACTATGTTGAAGATCCCATTGATGTTGAGTGGTCTACTGTTGTTGTTCCATCATTATATGACAAAGAAGAATCTAAAGATGACAATGGTAATGTTTTATGTGTGACGTTGCCTGATCCGTGTACTGCTATACGTGTGAGTGTTGCGGATGGATGCATTGGTTCTGCTAGGACAGATATAGATGGACTAGTTCTTAAAACAAGTGATATTGAAAAAAAGTAAGTGTTGTGTATGATCCTCTAATGTTTTGTATTTTCAGCGATGTACTCACATAGTGTGTCTTTTGCAGGAGGGCAAATGGCAAGCACAAACGGAAGAGCTAAAGATGGTGGGGTCACGGAGGAACAACTGAAAGTGGTAGAGTATGAACTACTGAGAAGCAAGACCATTGAAGAGAATGATAAACGGCTAGCAGCGGTACGAGCAAGAAGAGCTTCTATGCAGGAAGATATGGAAGCGAACCAAGCCCCCCAAAAGAAAAGAAAGGTATGTAGCCATGAAGATGTTCTACCTGAAGGAAGCAAATGTAGCTTGCAACACTAAACTATATATCTATGCAGGCACCCTCCAGCGCACCTATAAGCACGAATGAAGGACGTGTTTTGAGGTCCAGGGTATCAAAAGATCAAGATAATGTAGATCCTGAGCATCAGCCTTCCAAAGGTATTTGTAGTGGGTTTTACTTGGTCATATTGTAGCCTAATGTCACTTGCTAGAATTGTTGTATGACTATGTTAATTTTCTTGCATGAAGAGATTACTTGTGAGCTTGATGATGAAGGTAGTCAAAAGAAAGGTGGAAGAAAAATTACTCGAAAGCCTAACATATATGCAAGGCTGAATCAACCCAAAGTCCATATTCCACTTAATGGGAATGGCCAGCCTGTTGGGCCAGATGCAACTGAATTTGCCAATTTCATTGGTACTTTGGTGAGGAAGCATATATCACCTGCAGAGTTAGATTGGCGAGATGTTGATGTAGACAAAAATTGTTAGTGTGGGAGACCTTGAAGGTATAAATGAGCATAATTTATAACTTACTCTTTTTTAATGCTATCTAACCGAGTATTCTGCTTTCTTTCATTTTAATAGGCATTTTATGAGCTCGACTCAACCGCCTTGAGCTTTGTTCTCAACACTTCACACATAAAATGGAAGGATTGGAAGTCAGATTTAAAGAGGTACAAGTTTGATGCTGCGCTGACTGATGCACAACTTATGAAAAGACGTGATGGTAGAATTAGTGAAGCTGATTGGAAATCCCTTATTACTTATTGGAGATCTTCGGCATTTGAAGTAAGTCATCCTGCTGAATCAAAACTGTAGTCGTCCTGTTGGACATAGATAAACAAATATGCACCATACATCTGGCAGCAAACAATACATGTGATAAATCTCATTTACTTGTCTTGTAGTCTCGTAGTGCTATTGCCAAAAAGAATCGTGCCAATGCAGTGCCACATACATCTGGCAGCAAGAGTCATGCCCGTGTTGCCCATGAAATGGTAAAC
>NW_021233315.1:0-1244 GCF_002162155.2 Triticum dicoccoides | reverse complement strand
CTACTGACCGACACGTGCATTGCTGGATCTTGTATTCTTGTTCTTGTAAGTTTGTTCCACCTTGGGTTTACGACTAGTAATGTCGGCCCGGATTCTTTGTCATGTGGATGCTAATGACATTATCATATACGTGAGTCAAAAAGGGGCAAATGGTCCCAGGCCAGGTAAGGTGGCACCTGTGGGGATACCGTGCGTGAGGCCGCAAAGTGATATGATGTGTTACATGCTAGATTGGTGTGACTTAGGATCTATTGATTTGACACAAGGGGAGCCAAATAACATTTGCAAGTATTAACAGTTGAGTTATTAATTCAACCACACTTGGAGACTAAATATCTACAGCAGAGTGGTCAGTACCACAATAGTATGATAGTTTGATACCAGTGGTAATGGTAGCAACAGTAACGGTAATGGTAGTAGCAGTAGTTTTGTAGCAATGGTGACAGTAGCAACAACGGTAGTAATTTAGCAAATAACAATATGTGAAAAACTCGTAGGCATTGCATCGGTGATTATGTTGGATAACATTCATCATGTAACAGTCATAACCTAGGGCAACATAGAACTAGCTCCAATTCATCAATGTAATATAGGGTTCAACACTCCTCGTTGGGTTCGGCACTCTTACTTATCGAAAGGACTACGATTGACCCCCTATACTTGAGGGTCATCAAGCACGCCCCCCGGGCTTGTGTCTTCCTGGTGGGCCCCCCTACCGTAATTATTTTTCCAGTATTTTTTATATATTCCAAAATAATTCTCTATAAAAATTCAAATCATGTGGAGTTATGCATAATAGGTATCTCTGATTTAGCCCTTTTTGGTTCTGAATTCTAGCTGCCGGCGATCTACCTCTTCATGTGAAACTTGCAACAAAAAGATAAAGGGCATAAGAATTGTTTCATCAAGTGAAATAACAATCCAAAACACAATAAATATCTGTAAGAAAACATGCTGCAAAATGGACGTATCAATCTCTCTATCTCTCTATCGTGTTCTTGATCCGGCATGATCTTGTTGTACCCCGAGTTTTGTTAATATAGTTGAATCATATGGTGTTTTTCCCTCTCTATCTTGTTGTGATGAATTGAGTCTTTCTCCTTGAAGTTTCGTTCTGTTGGATTGAATATTGGATTTTAGATCACCTGATGTATATCTTGCATGTGGATACTCGTGTGGTGACAATGGGGTGATCTATTCAGTCACTCGATATAAGTTTTGGTAACCAACTTGTGGATTTCCTG
>NW_021233314.1:0-513 GCF_002162155.2 Triticum dicoccoides | reverse complement strand
CTCTAGGACCCCAAAATAGTGAGTCCATGAAATGGGCCAGAATAGGCCAAAACTGCCAGTGTGGATGACCGACACGTAAGCACACCTTGCGGTTCATCAATTATGGAAATCGCTTCGGGACCCCAAAAAGTTGAGTAATAATCCAAGAAACGGGCTAGAATCGGCCAAAACTGCTAGTGTTGATGACCGACACGTAAACGCACCACAGGGTTCGCTAACCATGGAAACCACTGCGGGACCCCAAAACAGTGACTAATAGTCCATCAAACGGGCCAGAATCGGCCGAAACTGCTAGTGTTGATGACCGACACATAAGCGGACCTTGGTGTTCAACAATTATGGAAATCGCTTCGGGACCCCAAAACGGTGAGTAATAATCCAAGAAATGGGGTAGAATCGGCCAAAACTGCGAGTGTTGATGACCGACACGTAAATGCACTCCAGGGTTCGTTAATCGTGGAAATCACTCCGGGACCCCAAAATAGTGAGTAATAGTCCACGAAATGGGCCAGA
>NW_021233313.1:0-1260 GCF_002162155.2 Triticum dicoccoides | reverse complement strand
GTTGCAGCTATGGCGAACTTTTAATCTAAACAAAACCCAAAGTCTAAACGATGCCCTAAGGGCTGTATATATGGAGGAAGAGGGGGGAATTTCGTGGCCCTTGGTGGAGGGGTCCGAAATCAACCCTATCTCTTGTTTCCCCACACATACGGACTCTAAAAATAGCCTATACTTATGTATTTCGAAATTACATGGGCCTGGCCCAATAATAAGGTGACGCAGCACCTAAAATAGCCTCGGGACGAAATTTATGAAGTGGCATCTTGTATATTTCGTCCAAGGCTTCATGCACCCATTATGGTGGCTTCAAAGTCCTGAAATCATCACTTGTAACTCCGTTCTTGTTTCCCTTGCGCATGCCATCATCTCCATGCTTGTTCTTGCTCCAATGTTCATCCTTCTCCAAGCTAGGCCTTTCATTTGTAAGCAAAACAAATGTATCCAATTTAGGCAGCATCATATTCTCATGAACATTAGAATCATTACCAAGAAACGAAAGTACCTGGTAATTTAGTTGGCATGCACGAGCTCTAGTAATTGGTCCAGTATGTATAGCAGCAGGGGTTGTGGGTGTAACAATTGTATTGATGTCCTCATCACCTTCTTGAAAATAAAGCCGTCCTCGGCGTTGCTTAATCTAAAATGTGGCTAACAAAGGAGACAAGGTGTACATGTTGTATATGTATATGTCATCCATTTTTACTTCCCTTGATTTTTGCATATATCACACATGAATAGATGAGTAACTTGCACAGTTCATAAAATCTAAAGCCAAAAAATTAGCACAAGAAGTAGAAGGCATGAAAATATTGCAACTGAGTTTGCACATATAAGTGAAGCTCTTATTCATTTCAAAAGATTGACAATGTTCATCATTAAACCATCCCAACATTGGTGAATAAACCTTACTTGCATCAAATTTACATGCTACAACATGCTTAAATAAGCAAACATGCAATAAGTCATTCAACATAGAATCATCACCAAGATTAGAGGTCATATCAAAATGATTAAACATTGGTTCTTTTGCATCAATAGTTAATTCAATGGGTGCACTCAAAATTGTTGGTATTTCAGTTGTTTGATCACATGGCAAAGTCAAATTATCAACGTAGTCCTCTAAAATAGGTGGTGTGATCAAAGTAGTGGGTAGCTCATCAGATGGTGCATTCAAATTGACAAGGCATTCATCATTCTCATGTAGAGATGGAAGATCAGTACCTTTGTCATTACCTCTTATGATCAACTCAGATGATGTAG
>NW_021233312.1:0-719 GCF_002162155.2 Triticum dicoccoides | reverse complement strand
AGACCTGACACAACTCTAAGCATAGCAGGCATAGCAAGGTAGGAACAACACATACATATGGCTCAATCAACTCCTACACATGCTAGTGGGTTTCATCTAGTTACTGTGGCAATGACAGGTCATGCAGAGGAAATGGGTTCAACTACCGCAGCACACAGCAGTTTGAATCGCGTTGTCTTAATGCAGTAAAAGAGAGCAGGAGCGAGAACATGGGATTGTATCGATATGATCAAATGGTTGGTTGCTTGCCTGATGGTTCGTTGCACGGGTACGACTCTTCGTTAGGGTAATCACGGTACTCCTCGGGGACAGATCCTGTCGCAAAGGATAACGATACACAGGCATCACCAAACAATGTGCAACAACATGATGCATGCATGAAACATGGCAATATGAGTGTGTTGGGCTAATGCAACTAAGCCAGATGTGTTTGAGCAAATTTGAATCAAAGATTCAAATTCCAAATTCAAATATGGCCTTTTAAAGTGCCTTTTCTTATTCTGATTAAAACATCAACTTAACTTGTTTGATCATGCATGAAAATAGTACAGATGGATAGATTGGATTTTTCTGATCATTTTTCATATATAATTTGTCCAATTTGGAGTTACAGAATAAAAGTTATGAATTTTTGAAGTTTAAATAATATTCTGGAATTTCCTGATTTAATTTAAATCCAGAATTTTAATTACTGCGTCAGCCTGACATCACAGTGACAT
>NW_021233311.1:0-455 GCF_002162155.2 Triticum dicoccoides | reverse complement strand
TTAGGTTTCTTCCCAAACCATAATTCATACGGTGTCATCTCAACGGATTTAGACAGTGCCCTATTTAAAGTGAATGTAGCTGTCTCTAAAGCGTATCCCCAAAATGATAGCGGTAAATCGGTAAGAGACATCATAGATCACACCATATCCAATAGAGTGCGATTACGACATTCGGACACACCGTTACACTGAGGTGTTCCAGGCGGCGTGAGTTGTGAAACAATTCCACATTTCCTTAAGTGCGTACCAAATTTGTGACTCAAATATTCTCCCCCATGATCTTATTGTAAGAACTTTATTTTCCTGTCACATTGATTCTCTACCTCACTCTGAAATTCCTTGAACTTTTCAAAGGTCTCAGACTTGTGTTTCATTAGGTAGAAATACCCATATCTACTTAAGTCATCAGTGAGGGTGAGAACATAACGATAGCCGCCGTGAGCCTCAACGCTCAT
>NW_021233310.1:0-1513 GCF_002162155.2 Triticum dicoccoides | reverse complement strand
CTGTTTCCGGCTGTCACCTGGTGTTACAAGTTTGATGGATGGCTCTTGGACTCTATTGAAGAACGTCTTAGCGATTAAATTAGGTAGTAGTGTGTTGCATTAATTGCATAATTGAACATTGCCAATTTGCTACACTTGTTTCGTTTGACTATGTAGCGACCAATTGTTACAGCCCGGCGGTTAACCCCGGTGGTCACATTCCCTACACCCCAAGGTGTCAACTAGCATAAAAGACATCAAGTGTAAGTAAAATAATCCGAATGGGTAATACTATACTTGCTTCGCACAAATTATTAGGTGTCCCCGACAAATATGCACTAATTATTGGGCTAGAGACTCAATACAAGTGTGTACAGATGAAGACGTACACACAACCCATAGCTACAAAGTTAACAAAATGATATTCAATGTTTGGGAGTTCAGGAGCTCGATTTGACATTTCCCATATGATGCAATGCACCTCTCCTGCACCGTACGCATTAGCAGGTAGCGGTGCTACCGTACTGGACTACTAGGCAGTTCATTGGATTGGGTTAATATTTGATTTGCCGTCGCATCCTACGACGAATATTATATCTTCGCAAACATCTAATAGGTAAGGATGGATTCTTCCTCGCAACTCCAAGGTAGAACATTTCAACCTGGGGAAAATGTATGTTTTTTCACGTGTTTTGAGAATTTGCCCATGCCGGCTGCTGCGTTTGAGAATTTTCTCCAGGTCATCAATTTCACGTGTTCCATGTTAGTAACACGGACCACACCATGGCTAGACATAGAGGATAACCATTTGTAACACAATACATATCCGTACATGACATCAGAGGAATACACATACATGTGGGAAGACTGCCAAGCCACTAGCGTGACACCCATAGACCCATGTTAAATTGTGTGTGTGAACCGTCACGGCAATCTATCCATACAAGTGGGATATCTGATCAACAGAGCACACAGTTACCATGGTTGTGGAGTTGAAGAACTCACAACAATAGGGAAGCCAACCACTCACATCCACCAATACCCAACCACAGGCACTAAAACCACACATCACATGGACCACTCTACCTGGCTCTCCGTATCGTAGATGCGCCACCACGCAAGCACCAAAGAGTATTGCACCAATGACTCTACACCTTCGGTAAATAACTCGACAATTATATACAAACGGAGCATACATAAAGTCATTAAAAAAAGTTCATATACACATGATATCGCAAGATCCACTACTCACGTCACTTTAGTGTTGGAGTTGCTCTAGATCATGGTCCTATCGTGTCATTGTTGGTGTTGCTCTAGATCATGTATCCACATTGAGGCATGTGAAAAAGCATCCTTCAACTTCGTGAACATCTCGTAGCTAAAGTCGTCGATATTGACACCATGCAAATTGCATAAAAAATATTGGAATGGTAGATGTCATGCTCTCTTCGTTCGTGGGGCAACTGAACACCATGAAATATACGATGCCCAAGCTCAATATTGTAGTTTGTCCAAGAAAGATCCATTTTGAACT
>NW_021233309.1:0-590 GCF_002162155.2 Triticum dicoccoides | reverse complement strand
GCACCTCGTACTGCATCTGGCGGGCCTTCTTCTTGGATTGGCGCAGCATGATCTGGTCCGCTCTAGCCCTGTGCTCCGGAAGAACTCGATAGAATTTCTACAATCATGCATGAAACAAGAATGGAAGAAGCCATGAGTTAAATCATTTTCATGAAACTAGAATGGACTTGTTCTTCTGAAGAGAACTCACCCAGAAAGTAGTGATCACGACCTTGGCATGGGTCTCATGGTCCGCGTGGCGGGCCGCTTCCCAGTGGTCCCAGCTCGTGGCCAAAACCCGACGAGCCGGCTGCCTGACTGGATCCGGACAGTACAAACCTGGCCAGTATAACTTCAGCAAGACGGTGATGAGGCCGTTGGGAATACGGACCCCTTTAGAATATATCCAGTTGCTGCAAAAGAATAAACTATTAGCATGTGACAAGCAAAATAAATAACAACCGGAATAAGCATGTGACAAGCAAAATAATGAACCACTTACTCTTTCCCGTGGGCTCAATGAGCCACTTCTGCTCCTCAGTAGACGGAACCTGCTTTGGTAGCTTTGCGTTACCACGCAGCCACCCCTTCTTGTCAACCCCCTTCCCGTC
>NW_021233308.1:0-833 GCF_002162155.2 Triticum dicoccoides | reverse complement strand
CTAGATCTAACCATAGGAAACATGGCTAGCAACAATGAAGGACAGGGTTCTGGTGATTGCGACGACGTCTACCGGGCGGCAGACAAATTTTTTAGCCTTGCCGACGATCAACCGATGTTGTTGCTGGGCCCACCGGTGGCATCGGGGATTGAGACCAACACGTAGACCGGTGTTGAGACTGAGACCGGCACTGAGACTCAGACCGGCATCGAGACCGGCACTGAGACTGAGACCGGCGCTGCCTCGGGGAACAGCCGGTGTAGAACCGAAAGCAAAGAGGCAACGGCTTCCTAACAAACTCAGGACTACTAGACTGGTGGTCACGGAGGTGGACGACGACAATTTTGAGCCAAAGGTGCCCGAGGAAGCGTGCCGATGCTACGACAATCAAATAGGCTGCATCATACGGACAACCTCCACCATCAACGATGAGAAACTACAGAAGATAGAAAATATGAGGAGCTCCC
The DNA here is from genome assembly GCF_002162155.2 of Triticum dicoccoides. Lineage (NCBI taxonomy): Eukaryota > Viridiplantae > Streptophyta > Magnoliopsida > Poales > Poaceae > Triticum > Triticum dicoccoides. The sequence goes on along the minus strand of NW_021233308.1, from coordinate 366 downwards.
TCCTAAAGAAGTTTCGCCAGATATTCTTGTTCCCGGGCCGGAATGAGAAGGATTATGAAGATCCAGATGAGGACCCGGCAATGAAGAAGATAAACAAACATGCCATGACCAAGTTTAGCGACGCGTTGGCCGCCAGGAAAAATCGAGTGAAAGCAAAGATCGTCGACTAGAAGGAACCCTACTCCGAGATTGAAAAGGATAATCCGGCAATCACGGAAGAGCAGTTTCAAATATTCAAGGAGGCTTGCAAGGCGGAAGCTGCAAAAAAAAGTCTAAGTACATGAAGGGGCTTCAAAAGAGGAACATTGGGACCCACCACCTCGGAAGCCGTGGTTACGGCGGAAAGAGGTCCAAATGGGCCAAGGA
>NW_021233307.1:0-2352 GCF_002162155.2 Triticum dicoccoides | reverse complement strand
ATATATATATATATATATATATATAGCCAATGAAGAAAAACAACGAAAACAGTGAAGACAATGCAAAGTTGAAGAATTTGAACAACTGGGGAAATTCAACTTTTGGTGGTGGCGTGACCCACCGTATAAGAATGATGATTTCAGACACTGCGTACAATTGTCGTAGGGTTCTGAGAATCAAATTCTTCGTTAATTTCTTCACACTTAGAGTGTTATTCTTCATTGACTGAAGAAAACCGTTTCTTCATGTGTTGCACATCTAAGTCATCAATTTTGCATAAGTGTTAGGATGAGTGTCCTTTTCAGAGAACATTCGAAGATTCTAGGATATTTAGCTCACACCGCAACTTGCTAAATCTCTTCTCATCCAAGGGCTTTGTGAAGATATCGGCTAGCTGTTCTTCAGTCTTCACATGTTCAATAGAAATGTCGCCCTTCAACACATGAGCACGAAGAAAATGATGACGAATCTGAATGTGCTTTGTCTTTGAGTGCTGAACTGGGTTGTGAGCAATCTTGATGGCACTCTCATTGTCACAGAAGAGAGACACATTATTCATGTTGACGCCGTAGTCCTTGAGAGTTTGCTTCATCCACAGCAATTGAGCACAGCAAGAGCCAGCGGCAATGTACTCAGCTTCAGCAGTAGATAGTGATACGCAGTTCTGCTTCTTTGAGGACCAACAAACCAAAGATCGTCCGAGGAAATGACATGTACCAGACATTGACTTGCGGTCCACACTATCACCAGCATAGTCAGAGTCAGAATATCCAATGAGATCAAAAGCCGAGCCCTTGGGGTACCATAATCCAAGTGTTGGTGTGTGAGCTAGATATCGAAGAATATGCTTCACAGCCTTATGGTGTGATTCTCCGGTGTAGCTTGAAATCGAGTACACATGCAAACACTAAGCATTATATCTGGCCTAGATGCACATAAGTACAATAACGAGCCAATCATGGAGCGGTATACCTTATGATCGAAGTCAATACCATTTTCATCAGTGCACAGATGGCCATTTGTGGGCATAGGAATTTTGACGCCTTTGCAATCTTGCATGCCAAATTTCCTCAGTACATCCTTGAGGTATTTCTCCTGAGATATGACTACGCTATTGCATTGTTGACGAATTTGAAGACCTAAGAAGAATTTCAATTCTCCCATCATAGACATTTGATATTCTTCACTCATCATATAGGCAAATTCATCACTATAAGCCAAAGATAATATCATCAACATATATTTGGCACACAAACAATTCACCATCATAAGATTTAGTGAAAAGAGTAGGATCGAGTGAACCGGGTTTGAAGCCTTTCTTCATGAGGAATTCCTTCAAAGTATCATACCACGCCCGAGGGGCCTGCTTGAGGCCATAGAGGGCCTTGTTGAGTCTGAAGACTTTGTCAGGATTCTTTGGATCTTCAAAACCTGGGGGTTGAGCAACATATACTTCTTCCTCAAGCTTACCATTGAGGAATGCACTTTTCACATCCATTTGATATAGAGTGATATCATGATGGTTAGCATAAGCAAGTAATATGCGAATAGCCTCAAGTCTAGAAACAGGTGCAAAAGTTTCATCGAAATCAATTCCTTCAACCTGTGTGTAGCCTTGAGCTACAAGCCATGCCTTATTCCTTACCACAAGGCCATTTTCATCTTGCTTGTTGCGATAGATCCATTTTGTGCCAATGATATTGTGCTTGCGAGGATCTGGACGTTTGACCAGTTCCCAGACGTTGTTGAGCTCGAACTGATGTAATTCTTCTTGCATGGCCTGAATCCACTCAGGCTCCAGAAATGCTTCATATACCTTAGTGGGCTCTGTGATAGAGACAAAAGCATAGTGCCCACAAAATTTAGATAAATGTGAAGCTTTTGAGCGTGTGAGAGGACCTGGTGCTTTAATGTCATTGATGATCTTTTCAACTTGCACTTCTTTTGCAATGCGAGAATGAGCTGGTTGTCGTCGAGGAATATGCTCAGCATTTTCTTTAGCACCATTTTCTTCAGTATTTTCTTCAGGTGCATTAGCTCGACGTTCTTCATGTTCTGGAATGAATTCTTTAGCAGATTCTTTAGTAGGAATGACATCCTCAGTAGCCTTGAACTTGATAGTTTCCTCAGGTGCTGGTTCATCTATCACAGTAGGTAGGTGCTCTCTTTGCGAGCCACCGCACATCTACCGTTTCAACAACCTTGTGAAGAACGTTGTTGAAGACTCTGTAGGTGTGCGAGTCCTTTCCGTAACCAAGCATAAAACCTTCATGTGCTTTCGGTGCAAATTTTGAGTTGTGATGAGGATCTCTAATCCAACATTTAGCTCTGAAGACTTTGAAATAACTTAC
>NW_021233306.1:0-1312 GCF_002162155.2 Triticum dicoccoides | reverse complement strand
AGTCCCGCCGTCTGGTGGGAGATCACTGTAGCCACACCGTGTCTCCTTTGGTCGATGGCGCATGGACCCCAAGGAAAAGGTGGGCCGCCTGCCGGAGGCCGGCCCCCTCGGGTCCAACTGGTCAAGCGATGTCGCCTTCTAGGCTCTCGCGGCCAGGTGGGGCCCGCCGCCTGCATGCCATACCGACAGGTCGTCGTGGGAACAGAGTTCCTCTAGGTGGTGGCGACGTCAAGGACGGGATGGCAACAGTGCCACGCCGTCCAAAAATCTCAGCTGGTACGGGACACTATGGCCACGCCCCGCCCTAGATATGGGGGTGATGGCTACGCCGTAGCCTCACTCCGTCTTGTCTTCTTTATGGGGCGCAGTCTTTGAGGGCGCCACGGGTCGCCTGCCAGATGCCGGCCTCTCTGGTGGTCGCCTGCTGGGAGGCGGCTCGTCTTGGGGCCGTCTTCTGGTACTTTGGCCGTCCTCTGTTAGCTGGCCGCCAGAAGGCGGCGCTTTATCCTTGACGCTCGTTGGGCGCAGCCGGCCCAAATGTCTTGAAATGCTCAAGGACTCGGGTGAGGCTACCCGTGGTCCATTACTCCGACACAATATGAACATCCAGGTTCCGCTATTGGTTATTGACCAGAGATGAGTCTCGGTCATGTCTACATAGTTCTCGAACCCGTAGGGTCCGCACGCTTAACGTTCGGTGACGATCGGTATTATGAGTTTATGTGTTTTGATGTACCGAAGGTAGTTCGGAGTCCCGGATATGATCACAGACATGACGAGGAGTCTCGAAATGGTCGAGACATAAAGGTTGATATATTGGACGACTATATTCGGACACCAAAAGTGTTCCGGGTGATTCCAGAGAAAACCGAAGTGCCGGAGGGTTACCGGAACCCCTCGGGGAAAGAATGGGCCTACATGGGTCATAGGGAAGAGGGAAGGCAGCCCACAAGGGGCAGTCGCGCCCCCTCCCTATAGGGAGTCCAAATTGGACTAGGGAAGGGGGCGCCCCCCCACCCTTTCCTTCTCCTCTTCATCTCCTTTCCCTTTTCTCCTCCTCTTCCTAGTAGGACTAGGAAAGGAGGAATCCTACTCCTACTAGGAGGAGGATTCATCCTCCCTTGGCGCGCCCCTAGGGCCGGCCGGCCTCCCCATTGCTCCTTTATATACGGGGGCAGGGGGCACCCCAGAACACAACAACAGACATTGTTTTAGCCGTGTGTGGTGCCCCCTCCACCATAATCCACCTCGGTCATATCGTCGTAGTGCTTAGGCGAAGCCCTGCGCCAGTAACTTCATCATCACCGTCATC
>NW_021233305.1:0-408 GCF_002162155.2 Triticum dicoccoides | reverse complement strand
AGCGCGCTGCGGCCACGCGCTCATCCTCCTGGCAAGGAGGAAGACGACAGGGGAGGGGCCAGGTGGGTTGGGCTGGCCAACTTGGCCGGCCAGGTGGGCTTTGGTGGGTGAGGCCAGGTGAGTTTCTCCTTACTCTATTTTGTTTCTGTTTTCTATTTCTAACATTTGTTTTAATTTGGTTTTTGAACCAAACTAATTTTGTTTCTTCTGATAAATTTTGCAGGGACTAAAAGGATTATTCCAAAGCCCCTCAACAAAAATCAGAATTATTGGAGCAATAAAGTATTTATAGTATTTATTTGCTCCAATTCAAAATACAATATGTGTTAATTCAACAATCCAAAATGTCATGCAAAAATGTGCATCACCTCTGGTTGCTGTTTCCAGCATTTTCCAAAAATGATGAAA
>NW_021233304.1:0-400 GCF_002162155.2 Triticum dicoccoides | reverse complement strand
ACAAGTCATTTTAAGGAAAATAGCTCAAGGTGAAATAATTTAATAAATAAACCTACTGATTAGGAAATTGTTTTAATGAGATGGCATAGAAGTCCAATATGTTTTGGAAGGATCCACTAGGGCAGATACTCATGAATATTAAAAGAAAGGTTTTGAAATCAACAGAAATATTCTTGCAGGCAAAAATGTTAGCTCTTGGCAAAATTTTAATAACTAAAAACCTGGTTCAATTTTTGGGGTGTTACAGTTACTAACCCCCTAAAAAAATCTCGTCCTCGAGATTTGCTAAGGTTTGTAAAACAAAAAATACTTTTACTAGATCAAAGATCATTTTACCCAAGCGGTAAAAAAAGGCTACACTGAGGGGCAATAAGTGGTGAATAACTACAGTGTGGGCACT
>NW_021233303.1:0-1337 GCF_002162155.2 Triticum dicoccoides | reverse complement strand
CGCCACCCTTTCCGCCAGCGCTCCGCCGCATTTCGGCTGGACTTTGCCTGCCCGATTCGAGCTCTGCTGCCGCCCGATTCGTGCTCTGCCGCACTGACCCGCCTCAGTTCCATCCTCGCTGCCCGATTTGAAGCTCGGCAGCCTCTTCCCGCCGCATTTCAAGCTCGGCCGCTGCCTGATTCGAGCTCCGCCACACTGCCCCACCTCAGTTCCACCCCCGCTGCCTGATTTGAAGCTTGCCCGCCCCTTCCCGCCGCATTTGAAGCTCGGCCGCCGCCCGATTCGAGCACCGCCGTTGCCCCGCCCGCTCCTCCTCTCGACTCAACGCTCGGCCGCCGGCGCTTGATCCGTAGCCCAGCCGCGCCGCGCCGCCCCATAGTCTCAAAGCTCGGCCGCCGCCGATCGATCCGCGACCGCGCCTCCGCCATGCCACCGAAGCTCGGCCGTCACCGCTTCGAGTAGTAGTTTGACATCTTCAAATATGCATCATATGTTGGAGCACTACTTCTAAATCTCCAATATACATCATCTGTTGGAGTTGGCTCTTTTTTGGAGATGTAAAAAATACTTTTTGGAGATGTAAAAAATACTTTTTGGAGATGTAAATTTTTACATCTCCAAATTTGCATCTTCTATTGGAGATGATCTAAGGTATCATCTTTTTTTAGCTATAAGGGAAGGAATTCACTAACGTATCATCTGTTGGCTAAGAGAAGGAACTCACTAAAGTATCATCTGTTGGCCAAGAGAATGAACTCTTCCTTTTCCTTTTCCTTCTCCCATCCACAATGAAAAAGATAATGCTGATCTCACGCTATTGCAAATACCTTCTAGCTTAATTTCTATTTTATTGATTCATTATGTTTGCTGGAAACATGATTGCTATGGCATGTTTTCTGTGCTAATCCTATCAAGTTCATATAATGATGTCCATTGATCTATATATGCAGGAAGAGGAAGCTCCTGGATTAAGTGGGTTGTTGAGACCGAAGGATTCTGTTAAAGCTTGTCAGCACTTCTAAAGAGAGATTTCAGTTGCTGGTTTTGGTACTCAAAATGTTTGTGGTTTAGTAGGAAGTACCCTGTTTTCTTTGTGATGTTCTTGATGTACCTGCTGTAACGGTTTGGCACTAACATCCGACCCTTCTTTAAGTTCAAATCTATTAGCAAACCGTGGCCGCCTTTGGTCCATTGGCTTCTTGATGATGAATCAGAAAGCTAGAAATTAGCGTTGTTGAAGGTTATTTGGTGGCACTTTTTTTTTCTGGTACTATTAGAAATGCAGCTCACATCTGGGACGCTCACGACCCATTCTTGGGTAACGGTCCCTTTTAGAG
>NW_021233302.1:0-389 GCF_002162155.2 Triticum dicoccoides | reverse complement strand
TGGTATGTTTCTTATGATCCTCTTTGGTGTAGACTTGGGGGCTGGAGCAGAAGCTTTGGGGGCAGTCTTGGGCTTAGATGAAGCAGCCCCAGACTTGATGGCACCCCCCATCAGCTTTTGTGCTTTAGGTGCTAGTGCAGCATCCTCTTCTTCCTCATCTTCAGCTGGGTCTCTCATCATAGAGGATCTGTCAATTACTTTGGCCATGGTCTTCTTGACCCTTTCCTTTCTATTCTTGCCCTCACTAGCCTCTTTTGGTTCAAGAGTGGACTCAATGGTTTCCTGTGTTGAGGCTCTGGCTTTGGACATGGGCACTCTTTTTGCAGGAGCCTTCTTGTTCAAACCAGGTTTTCTAGAGGCAGTTGTGCCAAATTCCTTCTTGGCAACTG
>NW_021233301.1:0-2027 GCF_002162155.2 Triticum dicoccoides | reverse complement strand
TGCTTTGACGGAACAAACCCTAGGGCTTGCCGGAGCAGACTGCTCCTTAACATCCTTGGCGTTGATCTTGGGGACCTTCTTGGCGGCGGCTTTGGGGAGCTCTGCCGGAAAATAATCACGAGAAACCAACTTCCTCTTCTTGCTCTGTCCAGTTGATGGTGTTACAGATGGTTGAGTCAGCTTGAGCACAAAGGTCCCTGGTTCCACAGGTAATTTTAATGCAACACATTTTGACAGGCCATCGGCAATGTCGTTCTGCTATGAATTCTGCCAATGCCCGGCTCTGGATAGTTGAAGTACTCTCAAACTTGAGGCCAAAGCTTGACAGTTCCAGTGCCCACTCAACAATCCTGCCTGTTGCTTCTGGATTCTGCAGTATCCTCTTCAACGGAAAGCGAGTGACAACTGTGATCTCATGTGCTTGAAAGTAATGACGCAGCTTCCACGAGGCCATGAGAAGGCCGAAAAGCAATTTCTGCACACCAGAGTACCTTGATCTAGCCCCCTGCAGAAGGGAACTGACAAAGTAAACTGGGCGCTGCACCATCTTCTTCTGCTTCTCTTCTTGTGGCTACACAGATCCATCCTTGTCGGGACCAGAGCTTGTCGGGGAAGCCCCCTGCTTGTCGCTGGACGCGCTTGCCGCGGTCGCTGGCTCATCATCCGCCTCCCTTTCGGCTATTAATGCAGCACTAACCACTTGATTGGTTGCCGCTAGATATAGCAGCAACTTCTCTTGTGGCTTAGGTGCGACAAGTATTGGAGTGGAGGACAGGTATCTCTTCAAGTCCTGCAGCGCAGCCTCCGCTTCCGGAGTCCATTTCATTGGACCTGCCTTCTTCAATATTTTGAAAAATGGCAGGGCGCGCTCAGCAGACTTAGAGATAAACCTGCTGAGGGCAGCCACGCAACCGGCAAGCCTTCGTACATCCTTGACGCGCTTCGGTGCTTCAATCTGCTCAATGGCCTTGGTCTTGTCGGGGTTGGCTTCAATTCCCTGCTGAGACACAAAGAACCCGAGAAGCTTGCCGGAAGGGACTCCAAACACGCACTTCTCGGGGTTAAGCTTGAGGTTGATCTTGCGCAAATTTGCAAAGGTCTCATCTAAATCTTGAACCAGGGTTGCTTTGTCCTTGCTCTTGACCACTATGTCATCCATGTAAGCTTCTACATTTCTGTGCAACTGTGGCTCAAAAGCATGACTGACTACTCTTGCAAATGTTGAACCAGCATTCTTCAAACCGAAGGGCATCCGCACGAAACAGTACGTGCCACACGGGGTGATGAACGCGGTCTTCTCCTCATCCTCATCTGCCATGAAGATTTGATGGTATCCTGAATATGCATCAAGAAATGAAAGCAGATCACATCCGGCCGTGGAGTCAACAATCTGGTCAATGTGCGGCAAGGGAAATGGGTCTTTGGGACAAGCTTTATTAACATCAGTAAAGTCAATACAAAGCCTCCATTTCCCATTCGCCTTGCGCACGACTACAGGGTTGGCCAACCACGTAGGATGGAGCACTCCTCTGACAAGGCCTGCTGCTTCCAACTTCTTGATCTCTCCTGCAATAAATTCTTGGCGCTCCACTGCTTGTTTCCTGACTTTCTTCTTGACGGGCCGCGCATGAGGACAAACGGCAAGACGGTGCTCAATTACTTTCCTTGGAACACCGGGGATGTCAGACGGTTGCCATGCAAACACGTCGACGTTTGCCCGCAGGAAAGCAACGAGCGCGCTTTCCTATTTAGGGTCAAGCGTGGCACTGATGGTGAAGGTACCACCAGTGCCGTCCTCCTTGGCGGACACCTTCTTGGTTTCTGGCGGAGCTGCCTTCGCCTTCTTACACTTGCCGGTGGAGCTCGATGGTGCGTCCTTGATGGTAGCACAGCACTCCGAAGAGGTGCGCTTGCCGGAGTGGGCATCAGAGCTCTTTCCGGACTTGGTCTTCTTCTTCTCGTGCCAAAGATGTCGTGGGAACGAACACCTATGGGGCAGGGCCCCTTTCGGTCCGGCAGGGAGCGGA
>NW_021233300.1:0-385 GCF_002162155.2 Triticum dicoccoides | reverse complement strand
TTCAAGATTTATCTTCCTTCGTTACCGTATCAATGCATTCGTGCTTTCTAAATCTTACCGGTGGTTCGTTGAAGACCTTTCTCAAGCTTGCGCTATATCTCTCTTAATCCTTTCTACAAGAATAAGTAGTATGCCAAATCCGTTGCTTGTCATCAACTTATATTTATGAGGGATACGCATAATTCTTAATCTTGCTTCATCCAAATGATGGATCCATTCTTCCGGAGTTTGTTCATGATGAATAAATTCTCGGTCTCAATTGTTTCATATTTTCTTTTCCTGGAGTCCCAAGCTCTCTCAATTATATCATCGCAAGGCTTCACCTTGTGTTTTCAACTTCTCTTTCTTTTCGTTATCCTTTTATTACTGGAGTTCTTCATGGAGG
>NW_021233299.1:0-532 GCF_002162155.2 Triticum dicoccoides | reverse complement strand
CATCAATTTTGAACCCTTTCTGACTTCATTTGTTATTTTTCATGCATTTACTGATTATTTTGAGCTATAAGACCATGAAATTGAAAAGTATTTGAAATGAACTCTGAAAAGGTTGAAAGTTGTCATGATATCATCATTTCACCCACATAGCATGTGCAAGAAAGTAGAGAGGGTTACGACAAAAACTGGATGCACTTCGTGTACAAAACGAACAATCTCTTTCGATGTATCAAGGTTTCATACGGGAACTCGTCTGTTACAAAGGGATTTCATTTTTTTGAACTTATTTGAACTCCATAGTTTTTCTGTGTTCAAAATGCACCATTCAAAGCCACAGCATCAATTTTCAACCCTTTCTGACTTCATTTGTTATTTTTCATGCATTTATTGATTGAGCTATAAGACCATGAAATTGAAAAGCATTTGAAATGAACTCTGAAATGGTTGAAAGTTGGCATGGTATCATCATTTCATCCACATAGCATCTGCAAGAAAGTAGAGGGTTACGGCAAAAACTGGATGCACTACGTGT
>NW_021233298.1:0-796 GCF_002162155.2 Triticum dicoccoides | reverse complement strand
CCTATTAATGATAGCTTTCCTGATGAACTATTAGCGGTCGTCAATGCTTCTCGTACTGCTCCTTGGTATGTTGATTATGCTAATTACATTGTTGCTAAATATATACCGCCTAGTTTCACATACCAGCAAAAGAAAAGGTTCTTTTATGATTTAAGACATTACTTCTGGGATGATCCACACCTTTATAAAGGAGTAGATGGTGTTATTAGACATTGTGTGCCTGAGCATGAGCAGGAACAGATCCTACGCAAGTGTCACTCTGAATCCTATGGAGGACACCACGCTAGAGATAGAACTACACACAAGGTACTATAATCTGGTTTTTATTGCCCTACTCTCTTCAAAGATGATCGTAAGTTTGTCTTATCTTGTGATGAATGTCAAAGAATAGTTAACATTAGTAGACGTCAAGAAATGCCTATGAATTATTCTCTTGTTATTGAACCATTTGATGTTTGGTGCTTTGATTATATGGGACCTTTTCCTACCTCTAATGGTTATACACATATTTTAGTTGCTGTTGATTATGTTACTAAGTGGGTAGAAGCTATCCCAACTAGTAGTGCTGATCATAACACTTCTATTAAAAATGCTTAAAGAAGTTATTTTTCCGAGGTTTGGAGTCCCTAGATATCTTATGACTGATGGTGGTTCACATTTTATTCATGGTGCTTTCCGTAAGATGCTTGCTAAGTATGATGTCAATCATAGAATAGCATCTCCTTATCATCTGCAGTCTAGTGGTCAAGTAGAGTTGAGCAATAGAGAGCTCAAATTAATTTTGCAAAAGACTGTG
>NW_021233297.1:0-2820 GCF_002162155.2 Triticum dicoccoides | reverse complement strand
TCGTTATCGTCATCCTATTCCTAGGCTAGATGATATGCTTGATGAATTGAGTGGCTCTACAATATTCTCCAAAGTTGATTTGCGTAGTGGCTACCATCAAATTCGTATGAAATTGGGAGATGAATGGAAAACAGCATTTAAAACTAAGTTTGGATTATATGAGTGGTTAGTCATGCCTTTTGGGTTAACTAATGCACCTAGTACTTTCATGAGATTAATGAACGAAGTTTTACGTGCTTTCATTGGACGATTTGTGGTAGTTTACTTTGATGACATATTGATTTATAGCAGATCTTTGGAAGAACATTTGGAACATTTACGTGCTGTTTTTATTGCTCTACGTGATGCACGTTTGTTTGGTAACCTTGGGAAGTGCACCTTTTGCACCGACCGAGTATCTTTTCTTGGCTATGTTGTTACTCCACAGGGAATTGAAGTTGATAAAGCCAAGATTGAAGCTATTGAGAGTTGGCCGCAGCCCAAACGGTCACGCACGTGAGGAGTTTTCTTGGCCTCGCTGGATTCTATAGGCGTTTTGTGAGAGATTTCAGCACCATTGCTGCACCTCTCAATGAGCTTACAAAGAAAGATGTGTCTTTTCTTTGGGGTACCGCACAGGAAGAAGCCTTCTCAGTATTGAAAGATAAGTTGACACATGCTCCTTTACTCCAACTTCCTGATTTTAATAAGACTTTTGAGTTTGAATGTGATGCTAGTGGAATTGGATTAGGAGGTGTGTTATTACAAGATGGCAAACTTGTTGCATACTTTTCTGAAAAATTGAGTGGGCCTAGTCTGAATTATTCTACTTATGATAAAGAACTATATGCTCTTGTTCGGACTTTAGAAACATGGCAACATTATTTATGGCCCAAAGAATTTGTTATACATTCAGATCATGAATCTTTGAAACATATTAAAAGTCAAGCTAAACTGAATCGTAGACATGCTAAATGGGTTGAATTCATTGAGACTTTCCCTTATGTCATTAAACACAAGAAGGGAAAAGAAAATGTTATTGCTGATGCATTGTCTCGTCGCTATACTATGCTTTCACAACTTGACTTCAAAATATTTGGTTTGGAGACCATCAAAGATCAATATGTGCATGATGCTGATTTTAAAGATGTAATGCAGAATTGTAAAGAAGGAAGAATGTGGAACAAGTTTGTTGTTAACGATGGATTTGTGTTTCGTGCTAACAAGCTATCCATTCCAGCTAGCTCCGTTCGTCTTTTGTTGTTGCAGGAGGCGCATGGAGGAGGATTAATGGGACACTTTGGCGTGAAGAAGACGGAGGACGTACTTGCTACACATTTCTTTTGGCCAAAGATGAGACGGGATGTTGAGTGTTTTATTGCTCGCTGCACTACATGTCAAAAAGCTAAGTCACGACTCAATCCTCATGGTTTATATATGCCTATGCCTGTACCTATTGTTCCTTGGGAGGATATATCTATGGACTTTGTTTTAGGTTTACCTCGAACAAAGAAGGGGAGGGATAGCATATTTGTTGTCGTGGATAGATTCTCGAAAATGGCACACTTTATACCATGTCAAAAAAGCGATGATGCTGTTAATGTTGCTGATTTGTTCTTTCGTGAAATTATTCGCTTGCATGGTGTGCCAAATACTATTGTTTCAGATCGTGATACTAAATTTCTTAGCCACTTTTGGAGATGTTTATGGGCTAAGTTGGGGACTAAACTGCTTTTTAGTACTACTTGTCACCCCCAAACTGATGGCCAAACTGAAGTAGTCAATAGAACATTGTCTACTATGCTTAGGGCTGTTTTGAAGAGTAATAAGAAAATGTGGGAGGAATGCTTGCCTCATATTGAATTTGCTTATAATCGTTCATTGCATTCTACTACTAAGATGTGCCCTTTTGAAGTTGTGTATGGTTTCCTACCTCGTGCACCTATTGATTTGTTGCCTCTTCCATCTTTGGAGAAGGTTAATTTTGATGCTAAACAACGTGCTGAATTGATTTTAAATATGCATGAGTTAACTAAGGAAAACATTGAGCATATGAATGCCAAATATAAACTTGCTGGAGATAAGGGTAGAAAACATGTTGTGTTTGCACCTGGAGATCTTGTTTGGTTACATTTGCGTAAGGATAGATTTCCTGATTTGCGCAAATCAAAGCTCATGCCACGGGCTGATGGTCCCTTTAAGGTGTTAGAGAAAATAAATGATAATGCATATAAACTTGAGCTGCCTGCAGATTTTGGGGTTAGTCCCACTTTTAACATGATTTGAAGCCTTTTTTGGGTGAGGAAGATGAACTTCCGTCGAGGACGACTTCATTTCAAGAAGGGGAGGATGATGAGGACATCAATACAATTGTTACACCCACAGCCCCTGCTGCTATACATACTGGACCAATTCCTAGAGCTCGTGCACGCCAACTAAATTACCAGGTACTTTCGTTTCTTAGTAATGATTCTAATGTTCATGAGAATATGATGCTGCCTAAATTGGATACATTTGTTTTGCTTACAAATGAAGGGCCTAGCTTGGAGAAGGATGAACATTGGAGCAAGAACAAGAACGGAGTTACAAGTGATGATTTCAGGACTTTGAAGCCACCATAATGGGTGCACGAAGCCTTGGACGAAATATACAAGATGCCACTTCATAAATTTCGTCCCGAGGTTATTTTAGGTGCTGCGTCACCTTATTATTGGGCCAGGCCCATGTAATTTCGAAATACATAAGTATAGGCTATTTTTAGAGTCCGTATGTGTGGGGAAACAAGAGATAGGGTTGATTTCGGACCCCTCCACCAAGGGCCACGAAATTCCCCCCCCCCCC
>NW_021233296.1:0-749 GCF_002162155.2 Triticum dicoccoides | reverse complement strand
GGGGGGGCTTGCCTGGTTGCTCTGGCAAGAGAGAGGGGTCGTCAACTCCGTAGTCGAACTGGGCAGCAGCAGCGTCGGTCTCGTAGTCTACCGGAGAGAAGAGGGGGAAGAAACAATGAATACCAAGTAAACAGATGCATATCGATGCATGGCATGTCAAGAAGCGATGCTAGGCGTGCCCTAACGTGGTATGAGGTGGTACTGGTTAAGGGGGGAATCATCCGGGAAAGTATTCCCGGTGTTTCGTGTTTTCGGACAGATGAACCGGAGGGGAAAAGTTGCGAGTTCGATAGGTTAGGGGTGTGTGGCGGACGAACGGACTGCGTATCCGGAATCGTCACGTCGTTCCGAGCAACTTTCATGTTGAAAATATTCTAATCCGAGTTACGGATTAAAAGATATGATTTTTAAATTTTTTTAACAATTTTGGAATTTAATTATTTATTTAATTAATTCGAAAAAATGTATTTATGACGTCAGCATGATGTCATGCTGACGTCAGCAGTCAACAGGGGTTGACTGAGTCAACCCTGACATGTGGGTCCAGTGGGACCCACCTGTCATTCTCTATTTAGGTTAATTAGGGTTTAGGTTAATCTAATTACAGTTTAATTAAACTTAACTAGTTAATTAATTTAATTAAACCGGATTAATTAACTTAATTAATTAATTAATTAATTAATAATTTTATTAAATCATTTTAATTTTATTAATTTTATTTATTGTTTTTATTTATTTTATTATTTATT
>NW_021233295.1:0-440 GCF_002162155.2 Triticum dicoccoides | reverse complement strand
GTGTATAGCGCCCCGAACTCGGTCTTCCGAATACTAGGGGCTTCGCCAAAATTTAAAATTATAGAATTCTCTGGCTAAGTGAGAGTGATAAAGCATTATAGTCTGACTGCCTGGTTCTTTGCGCTGAGCACCTCCCTCGAAGGACCCAAGAATGGGAAACAGAGTGCTCAGATTTACCCGAACACCCCAGCACTCGTGGCATGGGGGCAGAAGCTAACGACTGGCCATCTCTCAGATTTGATAAACAGCCGCACAGAAGGTAATATTTTAAATCCAAACAAGCGTTGCATAGCGCATATGAACAAGTTTTCATGAATGTAGGATCACACGAGCAAGTTCACTCAAAAATTACATCCTTGGAACACTCATCCGCCATAAGGCGGGCACCCTTCAGGACACCCTCATAATACATCTCGGGGTGGCGATGCTCCTTGCCCTGC
>NW_021233294.1:0-715 GCF_002162155.2 Triticum dicoccoides | reverse complement strand
GACTATGAAGATACAAGATTGAAGACTCCGTCCCGTGTCCGGATGGGACTCTACTTGGCGTGGAAGGCAAGCTTGGCGATATGGATATGTAGATCTCCTCCCTTGTAACCGACTCTGTGTAACCCTAGCCCCCTCCGGTGTCTATATAAACTGGAGGGTTAGTCCATAGGACAACAACAATCATACCATAAGCTAGCTTCTAGGCTTTAGCCTCTACGATTTCGTGGTAGATCAACTCTTGTAATACTCATATCATCAAGATCAATCAAGCATGAAGTAGGGTATTACCTCCATCGAGAGGGCCCGAACCTGGGTAAACAACGTGCCCCCTACCTCCTGCTACCATCCGCCTTAGACGCACAATTCGGGACCCCCTACCCGAGATCCGCCGGTTTTGACACCGACATGGTGCTTTCATTGAGAGTTCCACTATGCCGTTACCGTAAATCTTGATGGCTCCTTCGATCATCGGTAACGATGCGGTCCAGGGTGAGGTCTTCCTCCCCGGACAGATCTTCGTATTCGGCGGCTTCGCACTGCAGGCCTACTCGCCTGGCCATCTGGAGCAGATCGAGAGCTACACCCCTGGCCATCAGATCAGGTTCGGAAACTTGAATTACACTGCCGACATCCGCGGAGACTTGATATTCGACGGATTTGAGCCCATGCCAGGTGCACCACACGATCACGACGAGCATGATATAGCTCTGCCATC
>NW_021233293.1:0-863 GCF_002162155.2 Triticum dicoccoides | reverse complement strand
AAAAAATTATAAAGCAAACCAAAATTAATGCTTTGTGACTGACCAACAAGAATTATAAAACAAATTCTTATACCGAAGGTGCTCTGAACGCAAATCTTTTCTTCATAAACACGGAGAAACTCTCGTGACAGAGTAAGCTTGCAACGTATAAAAAGATATTATAAGAAAGAACACCAGATAGGAGCTAACAAAATTAAGTTTAGAATATACGCTAGCAAATCAATAACCGTACAAAAATATTGTGGTCCAAATAAGATTCATATAGGCCACTAACTAAACCGGTAGGAACCAAACTTTTATATTTTGACCAGTTGTTCCACATTAGTCTGGACTCTTGTTATTTCATTTATCCAAATTAAGACTGTCATTATCTAAATTTAATATGCTTAAAGCCTCTATCTGATTTAGCCAAAGCAGGAGAGCATCTAATATAACAAAATAGCAGGGCGAGGTGTTTTTATAATCATCATAGGACTTAAAAGTATCAATGACATACAACCCAAAACACAAAATTAGATGGCAAAACATGCATGGACTGAACTCTTCAGCAAAATAATATATGTCTATTCAAAGCTATATGTTTCCAGATTGTTTAGGATTATTTTAACTGCTTTGACATTCCCCCCTCCTCAATTAGAGGTACAAGTCATAGGATTCGGTGTACTGAATTGATACTTTGCACATATATAGTACATCTTTGTATGTACTTTACAGAAGTACCTCGTGGGCCCCTATTACCAAGACCGGTAAGAAAATTGTGCAGCTATGAGATGGTTAATTTGATTATGTTGTAGACTAATTTTATACAGTGTACACGGAGTTCCCAGAACAAGAAAAATAGAGAAAGTAGCTAAGCTCAGGTG
>NW_021233292.1:0-1916 GCF_002162155.2 Triticum dicoccoides | reverse complement strand
TCCACCACCGTCGGGAATAGGTACCGGAACTGGCAGCACATACCACCAGATCCTCCCGCAGCCGACCATCACCGGCCTAGGCGCCGCTGCCACGCGCCCAGACCCCGCCGACGAAGCCCCACTCGCCACCTGACCCAGCCGAGATCTGGATCTGGGCGCACGAGGGCAGCCGCCGCCGCCCATAGCCCTTCACGCAGCCGCCAGGAGGACGCGACCCTGCCGTCTGCTCCTGGGAGGAACGCCGCTGCACCCCGTTGATATGTCTCCAACGTATCTATAATTTTTTATTGTTCCATGCTATTATATTATCTTTTTTGGATGTTTATGGGCTTTATTATGCACATTTATATTATTTTTGGGACTAACCTATTAACCCAGAGCCCAGTGCCAATTTCTATTTTTTTCCTTGTTTTAGAGTATCACAGAAAAGGAAAATCAAATGGAGTCCAATTGACCTGAAACTTCACAGAACTTATTTTTGGACCAGAAGAAGCCCACGGAGTATCGGAGATGGACCAGGAGAGTCCCGGGCTGCCCACGAGGGTGGGGGGCATGCCCACCCCCTAGGCGCGCCCCCTACCTCGTGGACAGCTCGGAGATCCATCGACGTACTTCTTCCTCCTATATATACCCATATACCCTAAAAACTTCGGGGAGCGGAATAGATCGAGAGTTCCACCGCCAGAAGCCTCCGTAGCCACCGAAAACCAATCTAGACCTGTTCCGGCACCCTGCCAGAGGGGGGAACCCTCACCGGTGGCCATCTTCATCATCCCGACGCTGTCCATGACGAGGAGGGAGTAGTTCACCCTCGGGGCTAAGGGTATGTACCAGTAGCTATGTGTTTGACCTCTCTCTCTCTCTCTCGTGTTCTTGAGGTGGTACGATCTTGATGTATCGCGAGCTTTGCTATTATAGTTGGATCTATGATGTTTCTCCCCCTCTAATCTCTTGTAATGGATTAAGTTTTCCCTTTGAAGTTATCTTATAGGATTGAGTCTTTAAGGATTTGAGAACACTTGATGTATGTCTTGCGTGGGATACCCGTGGTGACAATGGGGTATTCTATTGATCCACTTGATGTATGTTTCGGTGATCAACTTGCGGGTTCCGCCCATGAACCTATGCATAGGGGTTGGCGCATGTTTTCGTCTTGACTCTCCGATAGAATCTTTGGGGCACTCTTTGAAGTTCTTTGTGTTGGTTTGAATAGATGAATCTGAGATTGTGTGATGCATATCGTATAATCATACCCACAGATACTTGAGGTGACATTGGAGTATCTTGGTGACCTTAGTGTTTTGGTTGATTTGTGTCTTAAGGTGTTATTCTAGTACGAACTCTAGCATAGATTGAACGGAAAGAATAGCTTCATGTTATTTTACTACGGACTCTTGAATAGATCGATCAGAAAAAATAACTTTGAGGTGGTTTCGTACCCTACCATAATCTCTTCCTTTATTCTCCGCTATTAGTGACTTTGGAGTGACTCTCTGTTGCATGTTGAGGGATATTTATATGATCCAATTATGTTATTATTGTTGAGAGAACTTGCACTAGTGAAAGTATGAACCCTAGGCCTTGTTTCCTAGCATTTCAATACCGTTTACGCTCACTTTTATCATTAGTTACCTTGCTGTTTTTATATTTTCAGATTACAAAAATCATTATCTACTATCCATATTGCACTTGTATCACCATCTCTTCGCCGAACTAGTGCACCTATACAATTTACCATTGTATTGGGTGTGTTGGGGACACAAGAGACTCTTTGTTATTTGGTTGCAGGGTTGTTTGAGAGAGACCATCTTCATCCTACGCCTCCCATGGATTGATAAACCTTAGGTCATCCACTTGAGGGAAATTTGCTACTGTCCTACAAATCTCTCCACTTGGAGGCCCAACAACGTCTACAA
>NW_021233291.1:0-728 GCF_002162155.2 Triticum dicoccoides | reverse complement strand
AGTCCAAGAAACGGGCCAGAATCAGCCAAAACTGCGAGTGTTGATGACCTACACATAAACGCACCCCAGGGTTCGTTAATCGTGGAAATCACTCCAGGACCCCAAAAAAGTGAGTAATAGTCCACGAAACGGGCCAGAATCAGCCAAAATTGTGAGTGTTGATGACCGACACATAAGCACAACTCGGGGTTCAACAACTATGGAAATCGCTGTCAGACAAAAAAACGGTGAGTAATAGTCCAAGAAATGGGCTAGAATCGGCGAAAACCGCTGTTGTTGATGACCGACACGTAAGCGCACCTTAGGGTTCAACAACCATGGAAATTGCTTCGGGACCCCAAAACGGTGAGTATTAGTCCTTGAAACGGGCCAGATCGACAAAAACCGCGAGTGTTGATGACCGACACGTAAACGCGTCCGGGGTTCGTTAACCATGGAAATCGTTTCGGGACCCCAAAACAGTGAGTAATAGTCCATGAAACGGGCTAGAATCGGCCAAAACTGTGAGTGTTCACGACAGACACATAAGCGCAACTTGGGGTTCAACAACTATGGAAATCGCTTCGGGACCCTGAAATGGTGAGTAATAGTCAAGGAAACGGGCCAGAATCGGCCAAAACTGTGAGTGTTAATGACCGACACATAAGCACACCTTGGGGTTCAACAACTATGGAAATCGCTTTGGGACCCCAAAACGGTGAGTAATAGTCCAAGAAACGGGCCAGAAT
>NW_021233290.1:0-635 GCF_002162155.2 Triticum dicoccoides | reverse complement strand
TGTGCTCTGATCCATCCCTTATATAGGAGTCCCTGCAATTAATTAGTGTTGCTATTAGGACTTCATTAGTCATGCGTGCATGTTAACCGTGCGGTTACTTCAACCTAGTCTACCGCCGCTACCTGCCTTCGCTACTGCACCCCATCATTGTGCTACTTTGCGTCGATCTTTTGTACATCGATCATCAAATCAATCGCGAGGTTGATCATTGATATATCCCCAAAAACATGTGAGAGTTTACGATCTTGGTAGTTTTTGTGGCTCAAATTTTACACCTCGGGATGAAGTTGAGCTGCAGCTCCCGGAGGAGCTTGGGCATGAGGTAATGATTCTTTCACCACATGTGCAATGGCGCCCATGTCTATGACTGGAGTAGCTTTACTTTCACCATATGTCTTGGCTTTGTTGTTTTTGTTGTCTGATTTGAGAAACATACCACATAGTAACATACATACATAGTTTTGTTGACCAAAGAAAATGGGACAGGTCAAGTCAACCATTCTTGCATGAACTTGCCTGGGAGGATCAGATCAGAGGAGAAAGCATGTATACATATAGGGTGGTACCCAGTAGCCTTGTCCGTGTCTTGCGATGAGCTACTTAAGAACAACTCTAGACAATCCCCTGAAACCGGT
>NW_021233289.1:0-397 GCF_002162155.2 Triticum dicoccoides | reverse complement strand
AGCAAAGTCATAGCAACATCAATCTCAGAACATAGTGGATACTAGGGATCAAACCCTAACAAAACTAACTCGATTACATGATAAATCTCATCCAACACATCACCGTCTAGAAGGCCTACGATGGAATTACTCACGCAAGGAAATGAGCATCATGAAATTGGTGATGGAGGAAGGTTGATGATGACGATGGCGACGGATTCCCCTCTCCGGAGCCCCGAACGAACTCCTGATCAGCCCTCTCGAGAGGTTTTATGGCTTGGCGGCGACTCCGTATCGTAAAACGCGATGATCCTTCTCTCTGATTTTTTCTCCCCGAAAGCAAATATATAGAGTTGGAGTCGAGGTCGGAGGAGCTCCAGGGGGCCCACGAGGTAGGGGGGCGCCCTGGAGGGGCAGG
>NW_021233288.1:0-1088 GCF_002162155.2 Triticum dicoccoides | reverse complement strand
TGGGAGACATAGCCACATCGTGGGTGTTACAAGTTGGTAATCAGAACCTTCCCCGACTTAGGAGCCCCCCTGCTTGATCGAATCGCTGACGTTGTTGAGTCTAGAAAATTGTATTGAGTCTTATAGGATTATATATATCGGAGAGTAGAATTCTTTTTACTCCTCAGTCCCTTCGTCGCTCTGGTGAGGCCTCCTGACGTAGAGTTTTGACCCTTCTCTTCTCAAATTTCACTAAAAAAATTAGGATCACACGGGTATCTTGGAATCGTTCCGATGGTTTTGTGACAAGAACATTGTTCTTGGTGCCTCCTGACATTTAGGGGTTGTGGCAGTGTCCCGGGGAGTTGAGCTCCGAGGTGTTGTCGTCATAATTTTATCGTTGTAGTTTTGGAATACCTGAGTTCGCCGACATCGAAAATCTCTTTTATGTAGTTGTTGGTAAGATAACCTCGATGCCACCCAGTACTAGGGTGGGAGTTCGGGAGTATTGCCATAACTCCTATAACGGATGCTTTTCGAAGGTTGAGGTAAATGATTTCCGAAGGTTTCTTGGTTATGTGTTGAAGGATGGATACAACTGGATGTAGGATTTGCTAGTTTTGGGTGAGATATTATGCTTCCCCTGTATCCCCAACACATGATTACATAACCAGAAAGTTTTGGGAGTTTATAAGTGGGAATTCAAGTAGCTCTTAGGATATCTTTCCGACAGATGCATGATATGAGATTGGGGTTCGACGTCTAGTGGTCCGCCTATCCACGGTTGGTTTTACAGTGGTCTCGTTATGTCCTAAAGAGTCCTTGGCTATGCTGACTCGGGGACGCTTCGTATGTCATGTGCATTGCCTTGTACATGATGGTGCTGTACGGTTGATCCCGTGTGGGCCCCACCACAAAAACTTCGGACGAAATCTCTATCATATGTTTGTTCCGGCTTATTTTGCAAGCCAATCCTTTGTTTTTGATCGATTGTGGTATTCGAGTTGCTTCAATGTCAAATGTGTTTCCACACCTTTCCTAAGCGGTATTCTCATGTGAATACTAATCCTTCATGATCATCGAGGTTGTCATGTTAATTCTTTTTCAAC
>NW_021233287.1:0-2602 GCF_002162155.2 Triticum dicoccoides | reverse complement strand
AAAAAAAGGGAAGGCCAAAGAAAAAAAAATGAGAGAAAAAGAGAGAAGGGACAATGCTACTATCTCTTTTTCCACACTTGTGCTTCAAAATAGCACCATGATCTTCATGATAGAGAGTCTCATATGTTGTCACTTTCATATACTAGTGGGAATTTTTCATTATAGAACTTGGCTTGTATATTCCAGTGATGGGCTTCCTCAAAATGCCCTAGGTCTTCATGAGAAAGCAAGTTGGATGCACACCCACTTAGTTTCTTTTGTTGAGCTTTCATATATTTATAGCTCTAGTGCATCCGTTGCATGGCAATCCCTACTCACTCACATTGATATCTATTAATGGGCATCTCCATAGCCCGTTGATACGCCTAGTTGATGTGAGACTATCTTCTCCTTTTTGTCTTCTCCACAACCACCATTCTATTCCACATATAGTGCTATGTCCATGGCTCACGCTCATGTATTGCGTGAAAGTTGAAAGAGTTTGAGATTATTAAAGTATGAAACAATTGCTTGGCTTGTCATCGGGGTTGTGCATGATTAAATACTTTGTGTGATGAAGATAGAGCATAGCCAGACTATATGATTTTATTGGGATGAACTTTCTTTAAGCCATGTTATTTTGAGAAGACATGATTGCTTTGATTAGTATGCTTGAAGTGTTAGTATTTCTTTTATCAATATGAACTTTTATTTTGAATCATTTGGATCTGAACATTCATGCCACAATAAAGAGAAATTACATTGAGAATCATGCTAGGTAGCATTCCACATCAAAAATTCTGTTTTTATCATTTACCTACTCGAGGACGAGTAGGAATTAAGCTTGGGGATGCTTGATACGTCTCCAATGTATCTATAATTTTTTATTGTTCCATGCTATTATATTATCTGTTTTGAATGATTATGGGCTTTATTATACACTTTTATATCATTTTTTGGGACTAACCTACTAACCGGAGGCCCAGCCCATATTGTTGTTTTATTGCCTGTTTCAGTATTTCGAAGAGAAGGAATATCAAACAGAGTCCAAACGGAATGAAACCTTCGGCAACGTGATTTTTTGGAAGAATATCATCCTGGAGACGTGGATTTCAAGCCATAAGATACTCGAGGACTCCACGAGATAGGAGGGCGCCCCCCCCCTATAGGGCGCGCCCCCCTATCTCATGGGCCCCTCGAGCACCTCCCGACCGACTTCTTTCGCCTATATAGTCCCACGTACCCTAAAAACATCCAGGGAGAATATAGATCGGGAGTTCCGCCGCCGCAAGCCTCTGTAGACACCAAAAACCTCTCAGGAGCCCTTCCCGGCACCCTGCCGGAGGGGGGATCCATCACTGGTGGCCATCTTCATCATCCCGGCGCTCTCCATGACGAGGAGGGAGTAGTTCACCCTCGGGGCTGAGGGTATGTACCAGTAGCTATGTGTTTGATCTCTCTCTCTCTCTCTCTCTTTCTCGTGTTCTCTCTCGTGTTCCCTCTATGGCACGATCTTGATGTATCCCGAGCTTCGCTATTGTAGTTGGATCTTATGATCTTTCTCCCCCTCTACTCTCTTGTGATGAATTGAGTTTCCCCTTTGAAGTTATCTTATCGAATTGAGTCTTTTATGAGAACACTTGATGTATGTCTTGCCGTGCTTATCTGTGGTGACAATGGGATATCATGTGCCTCTTGATGTTTGTTTTGGTGACCAACTTGCGGGTTCCGCCCATGAACCTATGCATAGGGGTTGGCACACGTTCTTGACTCTCCGGTAGAGACTTTGGGGCACTCTTTGAAGTACTTTGTGTTGGTTGGATGAATCTGAGATTGTGTGATGCATATCGAATAATCATGCCCATGGATACTTGAGGTGACAATGGAGTATCTAGGTGACATTAGGGTTTTGGTTGATTTGTGTCTTAAGGTGTTATTCTAGTACGAACTCTTTTATAGATTGATCTGAAAGAATAACTTTGAGGTGGTTTCGTACCCTACCATAATCTCTACGTTTGTTCTCCGCTATTAGTGGCTTTGGATTGACTCTTTGTTGCATGTTGAGGGCTTGTTATATGATCTATCTATGTTATTATTGTTGAGAAAACTTGCACTAGTGAAAGTATGAACCCTAGGCCTTGTTTCCTACCATTGCAATACCGTTTACGCTCAGTTTTATCGCTTCCTACCTTGCTGTTTTTATAATTTCAGATTACAAATACCTTTATCTACCATCTATTTTGCACTTGTATCGCCATCTCTTCACCGAACTAGTGCACCTATACAATTTACCATTGCATTGGGTGTGTTGGGGACATAAGAGACTCTTTGTTATTTGGTTGCAGGGTTGGTTGAGAGAGACCATTTTCATCCTACGCCTCCTACGGATTGATAAACCTTAGGTCATCCACTTGAGGGAAATTTGCTACTGTCCTACAAACCTGTGCACTTGCAGCCCCAACAACGTCTACAAGAAGAAGGTTGTGTAGTAGACATCACTACCACTCGTTTATTTGCACTGGTAGCCAATTTAGACGCCCAGTGTATATACTATGCTGCTTTGTTCCCTATATTTGCACTGGTGGCTAACTTTGATGCCCAGTGGATGTAATATGTGTAATAG
>NW_021233286.1:3268-4739 GCF_002162155.2 Triticum dicoccoides | reverse complement strand
CCCCTCGTCGCCCTGTGAGAGAGCGATCACCGGTTGTATCTGGCACTTGGAAGGGTGTGTTTTATTAAGTATCCGGTTCTAGTTGTCATAAGGTCAAGGTACAACTCCAAGTCGTCATGTTACCGAAGATCACGGCTATTCGAATAGATTAACTTCCCTGCAGGGGTGCACCACATATCCCAACACGCTCGATCCCATTTGGCCGGACACACTTTCCTGGGTCATGCCCGGCCTCGGAAGATCAACACGTCGCAGCCCTACCTAGGCACAACAGAGAGGTCAGCACGCCGGTCTAAATCCTATGGCGCAGGGGTCTGGGCCCATCGCCCTTTGCACACCTGCACGTTGCGAACGCGGCCGGAAGCAGAACTAGCCCCCTTAATACAAGAGCAGGCTTACGGTCCAATCCGGCGCGCGCCACTCAGTCGCTGACGTCACGAAGGCTTCGGCTGATACCACGATGTCGAGTGCCCATAACTGTCCCCACGTAGATGGTTAGTGCGTATAGGCCAGTAGCCAGACTCAGATCAAATACCAAGATCTCGTTAAGCATGTTAAGTATCAGCGAATGCCGACCAGGGCCAGGCCCACCTCTCTCCTAGGTGGTCTCAACCGGCCCTGTCGCTCCGCCTCAAAGTAACAGTCGGGGGCCGTCGGGAACTCAGGCCCATCACTACCTGGATGGAGCCACCTACCCTTCAGCCCCCATCTCCGAACATTATCATAAGTAATGTAACAGTATAAGTATATATCATATGCCCGTGATCACCTTCCAAAGTGATCACGGCCCAGTAGTATAGCATGGCAGACGGACAAGAGTGTAGGGTCACTGATGGAACACTAGCATCCTATACTAAGCATTTAGGATTGCAGATAAAGGTAACAACAGTAGTAGCAAGGACAGGCTATGCATCAGGATAGGATAACGAAAAGCAGTAACATGCTACACTACTCTAATGCAAGCAGTAGAGAGAAGAATAGGCGATATCTGGTGATCAAAGGGGGGGCTTGCCTGGTTGCTCTGGCAAGAAGAAGGGTCGTCAACACCGTAGTCGAACTAGGGGTCGCCGGTAGTCTCGGGGTCTACCAAGAAGTAACGGAGGGGGAACACAATAAATAACAGAGCAATCAAAGCATCACAAAGCGTAACATGGCAATATGTGGTGTTAGGTGTGCCCTAACGCGGCAGTAGGTGGTACCGGCGAAAGGGGAAAACATCCGAGAAAATATCTCCCGTGTTTCGCGTTTTCGGGCAAATGGGCCGGAGGGGGAAAGTTGCAAGTTTGATATGTTAGGAGTATGTGGCGGACGAACGGGCCGCGTATCCGGGTTCGTCTCGTCGTTCTGACCAACTTTCATGTACAAAGTTTTTCCATCCGAGCTACGGTTTATTTTATATTAATTTTAAAAGATTTAGATTAATTTTAGCATTTATTTAATTAACTTAATACAACATTATCCAAATAGTGCA
>NW_021233286.1:0-1787 GCF_002162155.2 Triticum dicoccoides | reverse complement strand
GGGGTTGTTTTATTTTATTTTTGTTTTGTCTTCATTTATTCTTTTAACTTCGGTTTTTAAATGTTTTAATATCAAAACAGTTTTATCAAGCTATAAAACCCATACCTAAATTAGTAAGGTAGCATAACTCACTGTAATAAAATGTTCACACATTATCTTAACTAGCTTACAATTACCTATATACATAAAAGCAATTATTAAGTATTTTCAAATATTGGTTTAATTATTTTAGTGCACATAAATATTTTATAAAAGTGTGGTTTCATCACCTACCACTACATATGGATTAATCGACACACTCCGAGCATTTTAGTTTTAATGTTTGAAAACTTCATCATTTGGGTTTGATTTCGAATTTGAATTCGATCGGGTTTGAATTAATGCGAGATTAACAATAGTGACCTCGGTGACGTGGCATCATTAGTAGAGGTTACTGTAGCATGATTACCCGGGCGTCACACCAGACCCACAGCAAGATCCCCTCCGTGTAGACCCGACGCGTCCGTTTCTGTTGGGGAACGTAGTAATTTCAAAAAAAAAATCCTACGCACACGCAATATCATGGAGATGCATAGCAACGAGAGGGGAGAGTGTGATCTACGTACCCTTGTAGATCGACAACGGAAGTGTTAGGTTGATGTAGTCGTACGTCTTCATGGCCCGACCGATCAAGCACCGAAACTACGGCACCTCCGAGTTCTAGCACACGTTCAGCTCGATGACGATCCCCGGACTCCGATCCAGCAAAGTGTCGGGGAAGAGTTCCGTTAGCACGACGGCGTGGTGACGATCTTGATGTACTAATGTCGCAGGGCTTCGCCTAAGCACCGCTACAATATTATCGAGGACTATGGTGGAAGGGGGCACCGCACACGGCTAAGAATATGATCATGTGGATCAACTTATGTCCTTAGGGGTGCCCCTTGCCTCCGTATATAAAGGCTCAAAGGGGGGAGCGGCCGGCCAAGAGGAGGTGCGCCAGGAGGAGTCCTACTTGTTGGGGAACGTAGCATAAATTCAAAATTTTCCTACGTGTCACCAAGATCTATCTATGGAGAGACTAGCAACGAGGGGAAGGAGAGTGCATCTACATACCCTTGTAGATCGCTAAGCGGAAGCGTTCAAGAGAACGGGGTTGATGGAGTCGTACTCGTCGTGATTCAAAACACCGATGATCCTAGCGCCGAACGGACGGCACCTCCGCTTTCAACACACGTACGGAACGGAGACGTCTCCCATGCCTTGATCCAGCAAGGAGGAGGAAGAGGTTGATGGAGATCCAGCAGCACGACGGCGTGGTGGAAGTAGCGGGATTCCAACAGGGCTTTGCTAAGCGCTGCGGGAGGAGGAAGATGTGTCACGGGAGGGAGAGGGAGGCACCAGGCCTTAGGTATGGTTGCTCCTCCTTTTCCCCACTATATATAGGGCCAAGGGAGAGGGGGGAGGCGCAGCCCTTGCCCCTTCCTCCAAGGAAGGGTGCGGCCAAGGGGGGAGGAGTCCATCCTCCCCAAGGCACCTCGGAGGTGCCTTCCCCTTTTAGGACTCTCCCCTTTTTTCTCTCTCTTGGCGCATGGGACTCTTGGGGCTGGTGCCCTTGGCCCATATAGGCCAAGGCACACCCCCTACAGCCCATGTGGCCCCCCGGGGCAGGTGGCCCCACCCGGTGGACCCCCGGGACCCTTTCGGTGGTCCCGGTACAATACCGATGACCCCGAAACTTGTCCCGATGGCCGAAATAGCACTTCCTATATATAATTCTTTACCTCCGGACCATTCCGGAACTCCTC
>NW_021233285.1:0-1351 GCF_002162155.2 Triticum dicoccoides | reverse complement strand
ATAACTTTTTTTTAGGTTAAAAGTTGCTATATCTATTGCACATGAATTGCCATGGTGTTTACACGGAAGTTGCCATGATATGTTACAGCTATTTTCTTTTATATTTAAAAGTAAATTTTGACGTATTAGAAAACAGGGAATTAAGAAACTAGACTTGCCATTAAAAATAAAATAAATTTCCATGATACATGCACTTAAAATTGCTATGGTTCATAAAAAAATAATTTTCATGGTCAAAGTAATGGAATTGCCATGGTCAAAATACTAAAATTGCCATGCTCTATAAACTAAAATTACCACATGACTACTTTAGTGTAACACTATGCCAACTACAGTGTAAACATCATGGCAACTTTTGGTTAAAAGAAAAAATTTGTCGAAACATATCAACATGGGATCTAGTTTTGAAGATCTCATCGAGACGGATTTAATGGTGAAAAGGGATTTTTAATCGGACTTTTTAATTAGGAGATAAAACATTTTTAAGCCGAAAAGCAAAAAGATTTCCGCTGATGTCATCTGTTTTGATGTGACAGAATGAATGATACCCGAGGCGTTTGGGCCATGTTGCTTCGTGCCACACGTGTGGGCGTTAATATTTGCGTTATTGTATCCTTTTCCACTTAAAAATTAATCCGGGTAAAAGTGGCTTCAAATCAAGAGGCAGCATATTGTTGCCAAATCATGACTTACATACCAAACATAAAGTACGAAAAAAATCTGGTAAATGTGGGCATTTAATTCTCTCTTCCTTCCGAATTAGATTGCTAACAGACAACCAGCTTTCCTATAGGGGAAAGTTGTAGTTGTGCTGCCGTGTACCTACACCTCTTATCTAGACCATTCATTTTTGCATCAAGATTCATGCGTACAAACTTCTCCTTTTTGTTTCTCCTAAACTAGAAAATATTTGAACTTGAAACTTTGTGAATTTGCTCAACATCAGATAAGTACTACCATGCGCAGAACTATGTTCGGATTTTTTTAGTAACTCAGAAATATATAAAATGATCATTCGAAATTTTTAATTGGATAAATTTTTATGCATCAAAAGAATAGGAAACATTGTATTCATAGAGTGGTACTTGTGTGGCATTGACCTGCAAAGTTTCAATGTCAAATGTTCTCTTGTTTGGAAGAAACAAATAAGAGGAATTACTAAGAAAACACAGATCTTGAGTACTTGGGAGTGTAGAAATCCACACTAGAGGAAAGAGTACAAGTCTAAAGCTGAATGGGTCTCCTGAAAGGAGCACATGAGCTTACCTGCCCAACAGTAGATTCATCGGCGTTGCTGATTTGCTTATCTGTGCTTTCTAGTTCATTTATATCACATATTATCTCAGATATA
>NW_021233284.1:0-982 GCF_002162155.2 Triticum dicoccoides | reverse complement strand
TTTTTTTTTTACAAAAGATTTAGAAAAGTTAGGGGAGCAAATTATTAGGATCCAACGTTTTTGATTAACCATAGCATATATCGGATGGTTATAGCTGTCAAGACTCCTAGAATTAAGGTCATAGACGTGGGACATTGGGCGGACTCATGTTACCTCATCCTATGGCTGTAGACAATTAATACTGAGATTGAACGGACAATTTTCTTAATTATCAGGATTAACGTGAAGCCTCGTATGGTGCATCCAATTGGTAAATATAAGATTGTTTACATGATTGCTACTTGCCATAAGATTTAGCCGGTGATTGTCACTTATCGTACGATTGCCACTTGCCATAAGATTTAGCCACTGATTGCCGATTGCCAGTTATTGCTCCTTGTATCATCATTTATTTGGTAGGCCAATGAATAAAACAATTAAAGCGCAGAAAAAAATCCAGCGATGCGAGAAAAATCAGGTGTGAGAGAAAAATCGGGATTGAGAGGTACGGATGAGAGGTCGGACCAAACGTAAAATGGGAGAGGGGATCTTACATTTCTTTTATCTAGTACTAGGTGAATGCCCGTGCGTTGCACGAGGGCGCATACATTCTAGTTGCTCATTTATATTCATGTCGAACATACACCTTTAAGTTCTAATTCACTTCAGGTGACATTTTCAACCTTTCTACCACCAAATAAGTTTTTTTTTCTTATTCTTGTTCTTCTTCCCCACCGTCTCCGCCTACAAATCCAGGCTCGCCACCTCCATCGACATGGCTTGTTCTTTGAGTCACAAATACCACTCTTCAAAATAAATCAAAAGGACCATTATACCCAGCATGTAAGGAAAAAGGGATATTTGGGTTTGTCTAAATATCACATGTATATAACGAAAAAGTTCATCAACTAAGCATCAATGGTTACATGTTTATCTAATTCCTGTAAAGAGAACACAAACTATCATGTTAGGTTTCATCCAAGGTATCAACATTATTCATTTC
>NW_021233283.1:0-2525 GCF_002162155.2 Triticum dicoccoides | reverse complement strand
TGAGGCAATCTTCAATGTTGTATGACAGATCCCTTACTTGTTTTGCCCACACCTTCAGGAGCACATCTTTCTTGTTTATTGATTCAGCGACCTCCAGGAATGCCTCCATCGTCTCGAGCTCGTCTTTAATGAACCTACCAAACCCGTGTTCAAAAGAGAATTAGATCAACGCTAACCGGTGCCATTCACCAGCTGATGGAATGCAACACTGCATCTCTAAATTAACAGATACGAAGGCAGCTATCACCGGAGTTCAATCATTAATTTTGACCAGTGAGACTAGCTAGCTACGAATACTTTTGAGAGCACAAATAAAAATAAAATTGGAGGATATTCATGGTGGAGTGATCTTAACAAATTAAGCGGCAGCTAGAGATGATGTGAATGCTAATGCATACCAGATATCCTTTCGGACGCCGACGAGGAGGCCCACCTCAGCGGCAGCGGCAGAAGCAGCCACCCTGATGGCGCCCCTCACCATGGACCTCGCCATGCTCACCACCGTCTCCGCCATCTCCGGCAGCAGGCACCGTACGAGTCTCTTGCAACAGAGTTGAGATCTCAGAATCTCCGGGTGTGCTGATGACTTGGTAGGTGAAGCAAGCAAAGCAAGCTAGACTGATTACAGCTCTGCTGCACTCTTTTCCGTTGTATACAGAGCGTACAGCCTGCCACCGATTAATGTATAATAGTACGCGATTAAAGCGGATCTGATCACGTGCATTACACAGTAGTGGTTCAAACAACTAAGCCTATGGAGCGCAGCGTTAGTTGAGGAGATGCATCAAGTCATGTGCATTAGCACGAGTACCCGGGGACGCGGTAATTAAATTAGTGGATGATTACCGTAGTGGCTCAGACAACTCTACGGAGAGGAGAGCAGCGTGCGTTCAGAGGCACCAGTGAGTTTAATAGAGATGGCATCAAGTCGATCAAATCCTCGAAAATGACGGCATGACAACCAAGGCACATGACACGACGAAAGCTGCAACGATTCAGACTAAAACTAAACGACATATTTCAATACTTTCATGTTAATTAAGAGACTAGAACTGCGAAGTCTGAAGAACAACCAGTTGGCCTGTTCAAAACAAATGAACAAAGAAAAGGCTCAGCTGAAAATCACTAGTACCAGAGAAGACGAAACTGTAAAATATGTTGACGCCGCCTCTCGCAGCGCCGCTTTTCTTTTACCTCGAGCTTCCTCGCACAACTCTCCTGAGGTTTAATTGATATCAGAGCATGTGAAAACATGTAGCCACTGTGATTTTCACGGGGAGACAAGGCAAAGCCAGCTTTCTCCTTGGTGAAGTGTGTGTGCGTGTGAATTTCCATGGTGTGTGTTCTTGTGTTCTTGAGAGAAGAAGAGAGAAACCTCAAGAGAGTTGTGCGAGGCAGCTCGAGGTAGAAGAAAAGTGGCGCTGCGAGAGGCGGCGCCAACAATTGGCATCAGAGCCTCGTCGATCCGATGCGGCGACGGCGGCGCGGCCGACTCCATGTGAGGTGGAGGACGGCACCACGAGGTGGAGGCTGCCGGTGGCGCAATGTTGTCGGCGGCCGGTTGCGGTGCGATGCCGCGAGACGAAGATGGCGTGGTCCACGTCAAGAAGTGGCCGCTGTTAGCGGCAAGTCGGCATGGTGATCGGCGCCGCGATGGCGTCATCGCCGACAATATTGTGTGTGGTGCTCGACGTTGCGATGGCGTCGTCCACGACAAGGAGGTGTTCGGCGCTGTGATGCCGCGCGAACATGTGGTTGCGGTGGGATGCCACTAGGAGGAGACGGTGGTGCTAGGCTGCCACAACGACGGTGCGAGGCCGTTACAAGGAGATGCGGTGCGATGCCGCAAGATGATGATGGTGTGGTGATCGGCGTCGCGAGGACGTCATCCCCGACAAGATGGTGACCGGCGCTGAGACAGCGTCGGTGGCGGCGAGTGGTCGGCTGCGGTGTTGTGATGGCATCGTCAAGTGGCTGCGGGTGATCCGCGTCGAAGAGTATGATATCAAGATTAGGGGGTGAATGTTAGCACTAATCTTGATATTATTGTATCAGCATTTTAGTTTGGTCTTTCGTGTTGCATCGAAGCATCATCGGTGTTGGGTTGGAGCATTTCCGGGGCGCCGCTGTTGCATCGAAGCATCATCGGTGTTGTGTTGGAGCATTGCCGGGCCGCTGGAGCATCACCGGTGTTGTATCGAAGCATCATCGGTGTTGTGTTGGAGCATTGCCGGATCGCTGGAGCATCGCCGGTGCTGCAACGAAGCATCATCGGTGTTGTGTTGGAGCATTGCCGGACCGCTGGAGCATCGCCGGTGCTGCAACGAAGCATCATTGTTGTTGTGTTGGAGCATTGCCGGGCCGTCGGAACATCGCCGGTGCTGCAACGAAGCATCATCGGTGTTATGTTGGGGCATTGTAGGGCCGCCGGAGCATCGCGGGTGCTTCAGTGGAGCAACACCAATGCGTCAAGGGATGGTCGTGGCAGCGTCAGTTGTGGCAACCTGGCGCTGCACCTGTGGCCG
>NW_021233282.1:0-2868 GCF_002162155.2 Triticum dicoccoides | reverse complement strand
TTAGGGCCTTGGATGAGCACTGACATCATAATGAACTTCCGCGTCATGCACAGCCAAGGAGGAAGGTTATATATACATAGAGTCACGGGCCAGGTGCTATGATTGTTGCTCTGCTCCCCAAAAGGATTAATGCCATCCACGCTTAAACCAAACCATACGTTCCTTCTGTCACCTGCAAAGTCCCCTCCCCATTTTCTCTCGATTTTTCTCCACTGCGACCCGTCGGCGGGTGCTCTCAACTTACCGTCTTTTTTACGGTCCTCTTTGTGCCATCGCATCAACTTGGCATGCTCTTTGTTTCTGAACAGACGTTCCAACCGTGATATTATAGGAGCACACCACATCACCTTGGCAGGAATCCTCTTCCTGGGGCGCTTGCCCTCAACATCATCAGGGTCATCTCGTCTAATCTTATACCGCAATGCACCCCAAACTGGGCATGCGTTTAAATCCTCGTACGCACCGCGGTAGAAGATGTAGTCATTAGGGCATGCATGTATCTTCTGCACCTCCAATCCTAGAGGGCATAAAACCTTCTTTGCTTCGTACGTACCGTCGTGCAATTCGTTATTCTTTGGAAGCTTCTTCTTCAATATTTTTAGCAGCTTGTCAAATTCATTGTCAGATACACCATTGTCTGCATTCCATTGCAGCAACTCCAGTGTGGTACCAAACTTTGTGTTGCGATCTTTGCAATTGGGGTACAACCTTTTTTTTGATCCTCTAACATGCAACCGAACTTCAACATCTCCTTTTCACTTTCGCATTGTTTCTTTGCATCAACAATGACCCAGCGAACATCATCATCAGGCAGCTCATCTGGTTCCTCTTGATCTTCAACTTCCCCCGTTGCAGCGTCACCGTATTCAGGGGGCACATAGTTGGCATCATCCTCTTCTTCTTTGTTGTCTTCCATCATAACCCCTCTTTCTCCGTGCTTGGTCTAAACATTATAGTGTGGCATGAAACCCTTCTCAAGCAGGTGGAGGTGAAGGGTTTTCGCGTCAGAGTAAGACTTCGTATTCCCACAGATAGGGCATGGACAACACATAAAACCATTCTTCTTGTTTTCCGCAGCCACTTTGAGAAAATTTTGCAAGCCCTTAATGTACTCGGAGGTGCGTCTATCACCGTACATCCATTGCCGGTTGATCTGCGTGCATTATATATAATTAAGTATGCCAAAAACCATTACAGAACATTATGAATAGAGAAGTGACCAAATTAATAGAAGTTTATCATCACATTAAAATCAAAGTACAGTAGTGATCAAATGTTATTACTGAAAAAATAAATACATAAAGTTCATACATCATTCTCATTGAACAACATATAGCTCTCTAGAGCATCTAATTAAACCATACATTGAAACTATGTAAAACATTTGAATGCAACAAAATATACGATCATAATCGCAACTAAGGTAACAATTGATAACGGCATAATGATACCAAGCCTTAGTATGAATGGTATTTTTTTTAAGCTTTCTAATCTTCAAGCACATTTTATCCATCTTGACCTTGTGATCATGGATGATATCTGCAACATGCAACTCCAATGCCATCTTCCCCTCCTCAATTCTTTTCGATATTTTCTTCAAGTAATCGTTTTCTTTTTCAAATAACTTTAACCTCTCGACAAGAGGGTCGGTTGGAATTTCTGGTTCACATACCACCTAGATAAAACATCTATGCCACGTTGGTCGACATAATTGCCATAAACACTAAATGAAACAAATAGTTATAAAAGAAAATATATACCACATCTGAATCATAGACAGGACGATGGCCGACAGGGGCGGATACCAAAACCATCGCACTATATAATAACAAAAATAATAGAAGTAAGAAAACCATACAAGTATCAATCTAAATCATACAAGTAAGAATTTTTTTCTTTTAGAAAGAAGATAAGAACTAGAGGCTCGCCATGGTGGTGTCGGAAACGAGATCCGCGCGGGCGATCGACGGTGTTGAGGACGAGGACGGGATAGGACGGACCGCAAAACCTAGACAAATCTTGAGGAAAATGGATTTTGGACAAGGAGCTACGAGAGGAGAAAGCGTAAGTGTGGCTCGGGCATTTCATCGAACACCTCGTGTGCATTGGAGGTGAGCTAGAGCACCACAAAGCTCTCCCACGGCCGGCCAAAAAAATAGAGCAGTGCACTGCTCTGGTCGCGGACAGGGGGTATATATAGGCCTTTTTTAGTCCAGGTTGGTGGCCAAAACCGGGACTAAAGGACCACATTTAGTCCCGGTTCCAGCCACCAACTGGGACTAAAGGTTGTGGGCCAGGAGCGAGGCCCATTGGCCCCAGTTCGTGTCTAGAACCGGGACCAAAGGGGTCATACGAACCGGGACCAATGGCCCCCGAGGCGCGACCGCCCCCTGGCCTCACGAATCGGGACTAGTGCCCCCCTTTGGTTCCAGTTTGTGAGTGAACCAGGATTAATGCCCTTACCCAGGCCTCAACCAAAGCCCTGTTTTCTACTAGTGATTACTCCTTATTTATAGGGGGGTCTTGTCCATACTATGACAATTGTGCATGGGGGTACCCCGCACCATGCCAAGTAATGATAGCATAATTGTGCATTGATTTCTTATGCTACAATAGTTAGTTTACAAAGTAACTCATGAAAATCCATACATTCTGATAGATTGAGTCAGTTTGAATTGGTTAGAGGGTGTCTTATGTATACTGAATCAAGTTAGAAAAGATTCGAGTGTGAGAATGGACAATGCCATCTTGGGTTGGTGAGAGAAGGGAACTCGAAAATAAACTTTTTGACACCTCATACATTATAGAATCTTATATCTATTATGTAATTAAAACAGAAGTAAAAGAAGCCATCACATTCATCAACAT
>NW_021233281.1:0-778 GCF_002162155.2 Triticum dicoccoides | reverse complement strand
TTTTCCATAAACCATCTTATAAGGAGACATACCCATAGGATTTTTGTATGCAGTTCTATAGGCCCATAATGCATCATTAAGTTTTTGGACCAATTCTTTCTAGATCTATTAACAGTATTTTCCAAAATTAATTTGAGCTCTCTATTGCAACTCTACTTGACCACTAGACTGTGGATGATAAGGAGATGCGATTCTATGATTAACATCGTACTTAGCAAGCATCTTACGAAAAGCACCATGAATAAAATGTGAACCTCCATCAGTCATAAGATATCTAGGGACTCCAATCCTCGGAAAAATAACTTCCTTAAGCATTTTAATAGAAGTGTTATGATCAGCACTACTAGTTGGAATAGCTTCTACCCACTTAGTAACGTAATCAACAACAACTTAAATATGTGTATATCCATTAGAGGCAGGAAAAGGTCCCATATAATCAAAGCCCCAAACATCAAACGGTTCAATAACAAGAGAATAGTTCATAGGCATTTCTTGACGTATACTAATATTACCAATTCTTTGACATTCATCACAAGATAAGACAAACTTACGGGCGTCTTTGAAGAGAGTAGGCCAATAAAAACCGGATTGCAATACCTTATGTGTAGTTCTGTCTCCAGCGTGGTCTCCTCCATATGATTCAGAGTGACACTTGCGTAGGATCTGTTCCTGTTCATGCTTAGGTACACAACGTCTAATAACACCATCTACTCCTTCTTTATAAAGGTGTGGGTCACCCCAGAAGTAATGTCTTAAATCATAAAAGAACTTTTTCTTT
>NW_021233280.1:0-1056 GCF_002162155.2 Triticum dicoccoides | reverse complement strand
CTTATGGAAAAGAAAGATGCTAAGCCTAGACTCATTAGATGGGTTCTCTTACTCCAAGAATTTGATTTGCATATTATCGATAGAAAGGGAGCTGAGAACCCCATTGCAGACAACTTGTCTAGGTTAGAGAATGTTCTTGATGACCCACTGCCTATTGATGATAGCTTTCCTGATGAACAATTAGCGGTCATTAATGTTTCTCGTACTGCTCCTTGATATGCTGATTATGCTAATTACGTTGTTGCTAAATTCATACCACCTAGTTTCACATACCAACAAAAGAAAAAGTTCTTTTATGATTTAAGACATTACTTCTGGGGTGACCCACACCTTTATAAAGAAGGAGTAGATGGTGTTATTAGACGTTGTGTACCTAAGCATGAACAGGAACAGATCCTACGCAAGTGTCACTCTGAATCATATGGAGGAGACCACGCTGGAGACAGAACTACACATAAGGTATTGCAATCCGGTTTTTATTGGCCTACTCTCTTCAAAGACGCCCGTAAGTTTGTCTTATCTTGTGATGAATGTCAAAGAATTGGTAATATTAGTATACGTCAAGAAATGCCTATGAACTATTCTCTTGTTATTGAACCGTTTGATGTTTGGGGCTTTGATTATATGGGACCTTTTCCTGCCTCTAATGGATATACACATATTTAAGTTGTTGTTGATTACGTTACTAAGTGGGTAGAAGCTATTCCAACTAGTAGTGCTGATCATAACACTTCTATTAAAATGCTTAAGGAAGTTATTTTTCCGAGGATTGGAGTCCCTAGATATCTTATGACTGATGGAGGTTCACATTTTATTCATGGTGCTTTTCGTAAGATGCTTGCTAAGTACGATGTTAATCATAGAATCGCATCTCCTTATCATCCACAGTCTAGTGGTCAAGTAGAGTTGCAATAGAGAGCTCAAATTAATTTTGGAAAATACTGTTAATAGATCTAGAAAGAATTGGTCCAAAAACTTAATGATGCATTATGGGCCTATAGAACTGCATACAAAAATCCTATGGGTATGTCTCCTTATAAGATGGTTTATGGAAAA